>NC_044921.1:13821949-13838346 GCF_003576645.1 Ipomoea triloba
TATATATATATATATATATATATATATATATATATATATATATATATATATATATATAACCCACATCCATTCTCCAATGTGCAACAAAAATTACTTAAAAGCTTTTTCGGTCCCATTTTTATCAACTCAAATGAGTAGACTTTGATAATCAATTTTTCATTGCCCTATTGAGTGTATAATATCTCAAATAAAATATCTCACTTGAAAAAACTCCAATTTATTTTAGCTCGATCCAAATTGAAAGTGGACTTAATTAAAACTTTGCCTCAAAATTACCATTTTACATGACTAGATAATTTTCCAATAGTTTTAAGGTCATCTTGGTCACGCCCATCGCTAAAATGTGTAATCCAACTATCAGCTTTGAGATAGAGCAAATGCTTCAATTTGGTATTAGAGTCAACCCGCAAAAGGTCATGGGTTCATATCTCTGCCCCACATGCAGTTACCTCTCGTGTATGATTTACAGACTATTACATAGGAATACAATTTATTTAGTACACACTATTGTATAACAATCCAAAAAAACATAAGGTGTTTTAACTTCCCGGAAGCATATACGCGTAACATTGACTATAACAAATTGATACAACTCAGAAAAAGATGAGTGGAGGAGTGGGAAATCACCAAGGTGGAAACGGAAGAAATGGAGATTGCATCCTCAGCAAATGATCCATCTCCTTTTTATCAGGCTCCCAACCTTAACAACATGTTTAATTGGGAGGAATTATAATTTCACTCCCATCTAATTTTAAAGGTAAACAAATTCCTGCATTTGATAAGAGAAAATTGTAATTTTGCAAAAATGCAATTTTCCCATTTTCATAGAATTAGAAATTCATGCATGCCAGTAGTATTTTAATTCTGCATTAATTGGCAAGAAGAAAGATATAATTGAGACAAAATTGCCATTCTTTTTTCTAACTGAAAAAAGATACCCTTCACAAAATTACCTACTATGATATTTTTTTGAATGTAAGCATTTAAAAGTTTAACATTTTATTATGTTTAACTAAGTTGTGTACTTTTATTTTTATGATTCTTTTTAAGCTTATGAAACTTAACGTTGCATGGTTAAGTAAATGTTGGGAGCTATTAAATACTTCTTTTAAGCCTCTGGCTAAATGTTTTACAAAGTACAGTCTACTTAAGTATCAAAACCTATTACAATGTATATATATTTTCAAACTATAAATGTAATTATTTTACGGGACAGAGTAGAGCTTACTAGCTTAGCATTTTCGCTAATTCTGTTATTTGTGTTTCCAAACATTTGTTGTTTTCAGGACTTGGTTTAAGTGACTCATTTCGAGATCCCGACGTAGAGCTAGTTGGCTTGGAAGTGACTCTGGTATAATGGTTTAGTTATAATCTGTTTGTTGTACTTTAGTTAATTTGTATACTCGATAGTGAACTTTTGTATTGTGGATTGTACTTAGCACCTTTGTAGCCTTAGCATTTGGGCTTTGGATGGTCCAAATGTGGCATAGCACCCCGTGGTTATAGTTTTGGTTTTGCTTCCGTTTATAATCAGCTGTATTGTTAGTAAGAAAAATTATTTATTTTTGGTTTATTCTGGCCTTTAAGTTAGGGGTGTTACAGTTGTTCTCTATGCTCATCCTACTCAATATCGCAGTTTGGCGGGTGCTCTTCAATATCTTACGGTGACTCGCCAGACTTGTCTTTTGCTGTAAATGAACTATGATTTGTTAGCACATGCATGCGCCAACCACGAAAGACTGGAGTATGTTGAAGCGTGTTTTGCATTATGTCAAAGGTACGCTGCATTTTGGCCTTCGTATTACAAAGTCTGTGTCTGCAGATATTCATGCTTTTTCAGATTCAGACTGGGCTAGTAATCTGGATGATCGGAAGTCAACTAGTGATTTTATAGTTTACTTGGGTACCAAATTGATTTCGTGGATGTGTCGGAAGTAGCGTACGGTGGCTCGGTCTTCTACGGAGGCAGAGGATAAGGCTTTAGCTGATGTGTCAAGAGAGGTAACATGGCTGGTTTCGTTATTGAAGGAGATTGGTTTACCTACGGCTTCTACGCCCAGGCTATGGTGTGAATGTGTGACAATTTAGGTGCCACTTATTTATGTGCTAATCCAGTGTTTCATGCTGCAGCTAGTCAACCTTGTCCTTGAGGGGGAGTGTTAGGATTGTAGTACTTGTATTCTGCTACTATTTGTATTTTGTATTTCTATATTACTCTTGTACAGTCTTTGTGTAATGTAACATCATATATATTCCTATCCTCATCATTTGATGCAAAGCTATGACCAAAGTGAGAAGTAACTATAAATCTTTTGTAGCACTTGGTTGTGGCAATGCACTTATTTTTTGTTGTTTGAAATCTGAAACTCTGCTCAACTTCGTTCCTTCAAAACCTTCATGTGTTCATCCCGTGTTCTAGTTCACCACACTCATTTGTTTGAGTGCTCAAACATTGAGGGTTCGATGTTAGCTCAGGCGGGTGCTTTACGCACTGGCAGTGCACAGGCGTGCCACCACCTATGCGAGTATTTCCCGCCATATCAAGGTCTTGAGCTTGCTCCATTTCCAGTATCTCCTTCATTGTTTGCTTCCATACGCTTCTTTTCATGTATTTTTGCTCCATTTTAGTCGACTTTTGCTTCCTGTTTGCTTTTTCCCCCTCAAATGTGCATTTGGGTAGAACTGAACATAAAATTCATTTTTAGTCGATAAACCAAATAAAATGTGGACAAAAAAGGGGTTAAGAATGGGGTGAAATGTGGTATACAATAAGAGTCATCATCTATCCTATTATTGTTGTTGCACCTTCAAGCATTCCATCTATTTATAGTTATGTTTCGAATTTGCCTATTAGAGTTAACCAAATTTAAATCTCTCACTTGGAAATAAAATAATATGCATGGATTTGACAGGTGTAGATTGCATCTAATAGATGCTTACAACTTTGTCCTTAAAATCTAGTTTTATGTGACTTTTAATACTCTTTTCTAAAAAAAACATGTATATATACACCTTGGATAATGTGCCAACACTAAAAAATAGTAGAGATCAAGCAAAGAATGTTAATTAGTCAAGAAGTCTTGCTGCTTATCCTCGTTGTACGTAACAAGCTCTGCTGCTTAGCCTTGAAAAGTCATGTATGTTGTATGTAGAAGTTGTGCTACTCAAAGTTATGTTGCTTGAACTTCTACTATACCAAAACGATTGATGTGTGAAAGTCTTTTTGTTTACAAACGCATACTACTTGTATATTTATGTCGTTGGTGATTTCATCATCTACGACATCTACTAGATTCCTGTTGTTGGTAAAGCTTTGTTGATAGGAAAACTTATTCTACTACCAACATGAATTAACCATGGCATCAACATCAAAGCTAAGCCTTGTTGTATTGAACTTCAATTGCCAATTTCTTGTAATAAGTATATGATCTGGTTCTTGACTTAAAATATTTAGGGGTAACCGCATTTATCCTAATGTACATTTTGGTTCATTAAAATTTAATTACACTTTTTCCTAACAAACAGTTTACTTATACTAGAGCATTACATACAGTAGAAGTTTGAGGTAGTAAGAGATTTTGAGCACTAAAACTTATCCAAGCAACAAATCAAAGTCAACAACAAGAGTTTGCTAGCAGAAGCAACAAAGGATTTGATATGCAGTACAACTTATAAGCATTGGAGAATGACAAGTAGTACGTAAAGATTCATTTTCAAGGATATTCAAGGCATGCTTTGTTCAAACATCATATAAGGTAACTTTACCACTAATTTTGGGCGTTAGGCCGTAGTCCAAGGATGATATTTTCTCAAATAAGCAAAGCTATGCTTTGGAAAGTGTAAAAGCTAGATTTCGTGGATAAGTTCTACACAATGGTCGAACAAAAGTTGCTCAAATCACTCCCTCCTACCGACAAATTTGAATTCAAGAATAAATAAGAGTGAGCTGGTAAAGGTCAAAAGAGAAATGATAAGTGCAATAAGATATAATTTTCAAGAGACACAGAAGATATATACAAGAGAGTTTCTAAGAAAGCAAATAGAGAGTAGTATTAATATTTAGTTAAGATTTGAATATAACATTTTTAGGTGTTGTTGAGAAATTAACTCTTGTAGTCAAACTACAATTTTGACTTACTAAATTCCAAAAAGTTTTTAAAATAATAATAAGTCTACCCCTCCCCCTACCTGTACACTTATTCCTCTTGACTTGGACCATCATAGTATTGATGTTTGAAAAACTGTAATTGGTTTTAATTTAGGATTGGTAAATTTTCTATTTTTATTTTTATTTTTTTGATAATAAATTTTACCAACCACTAGTTGGTAATATGTTGTTCTCTAGGATTTAGGGTTATGGCATGTAGTATGCAATCACAAGCAACCAAACACTAGCATAAAGAAATTCACAAGAAACTAAGCAATTCATAACAAGTGGGGAGGGTCAATGACTAAATTAAACAAAATAAGACAAACATATATAAATATGGAAACAAGAAATAAACACGAAATGCTCTCGGACTTGGTTGGTTCAAGCTAAGATGCCAAATACGGGATTCAAGATTAGGGAATTAAATCAAGGCATAAGGAAAGTGAAGTGCACATAAGTGTCCAAAGTAATTGAAGCCAAGAAGACAAAGATATGATTATTATTATTATTATTACATAAGTAGACATTTAAATCATTATATCACTTATTCTCTTTCAAACAAACAACCTGTAAACACTTTGACCACGAACATAACATCTCTAAACAAATTCCTTAAGAAGACATAATATAAAATAAACACTTTGACGACTAATCTAACATCTCTAAACAAATTCCTTTGGAATAAACATAATATGAAATTACCACAAGAATATTGACTGCAATTCATTCACTATTATATTCCATTGTACAAACTCCCAAGTAGCTTCCTCAACTTTTGAAATGTTGCTAGTTTGAGAGGCTTAGTGAACAGATGAAATATTTTTGTCTTAATATTCGTAAACATTTTTTATTTTTATAGTTAAAAATATTACGTTGATAAGTCATGGTGCGATATACTTTCAATTTTTTTTTTTGGTTGAGAAATTTCATTTTAACATTAATAAAGTCTCCATAATAATTAAGTAATACTTTGATTGGACCAATTAATTCACAAGCTCATTTGATCAAGCCACAATATGCCGAAATATATATATATAAGGTTTAAATAGAACTCAACTGTATATATAGTGAATAAAAAGTAATTATATTATATTTATCAATGTACAATGAAGAGATCACAAATATTTCATTCACTTCATATATGGCACGTTGCTTGGGTCTATGAAATTGACAAAATCCTTGTCAAAGTACCAAGCGTAGAATTGGCTCTCAATGCTCTGGTAAAAAAAAAAAAAAGTTAGATTATATGTCATAACGTTTAGGGTTACCTCTCACAAGACACAGTTTATTTTGTTACCTTTGACTTCCCATCTCCAAACGTTAATTTCGTCTTATAGCTGTCAGAAGCAAAGCTATGACCGAACATAGAAGTAAGTATATATCCTTTGGTGGCACTTGGTTGTGGCAATGCACTTACTATTTGTTGTTTGAAATCTGTAACAACAAATTAAAATATTTAGTATTTTGTTCAAACCACAAACTAATCCATGTTCATACCGAGTCGGCCCAAATTAAGGGACAAAGTGTTAGCCAAGATTGGTTTTACATACGAGAGGGGGTACGAACTCCCAACCTCTCTTAAGGGATGAGAGTGCACGGCCACTCACTCCAACCAAGCTGGTTAACTAAAATGTTTAACTTGTGTTAACCATGTTGAAATTAATTTAACCATCATATATAATTAATTTATTGAATGAAAATATTTTTTGGTAAAAATGGGAACATGCCTTGTAGCAGAGCCATATCACTTGGGCTAACATATGATATATTTTCCTTAATGGCTTTGTACAAATCCATCGAGAAAGTATTTTGCACCTATTAAGAAGACACAAATTGAAATTACCAAAAAAGGAAAATTAATATGAAGCATGTAAATACACGAATAAATTAAGTGGAACTAACCTGAAATGAATCAAATTCTGATTGGAAAATAAATAGGGGGGATTTTACATATTGCACCAAATTTTTTGGTTGGAAGCACTGCAAGCATAAATTCAATATTAGATAACGCTGCACATTTTACTTGAAAAATTTCTCCAATTTCTTTTGGAAATTTAAAAATTTGGAGAATAGAAAATAGATTTTTTTTATTTGATTAAATTTAAATAACTTGATTGGAGGTATATTTTCTATCTCAAAAGAAAAATTATTATCACTAATGTTAACAATAACATATAAAATTCAATTTGTGTTTAGAAATATGCTTATTTAAACTCATACCTCAAATGGACTCATTTTTGAAATGCACTCTGCAGGTAATGCCTTGGTTGGTTGCTGAATAAAATCAAAAATCAATTTTTTGTCAGAAATGGAAAATATTAAATATAAACGCACACAAGTCAAGAGGGAAGGAGGAGAGAATTATTACATGCAGAGCAACTACATCGCTAAAAATAGCCTTAAAGAATTTTGCATGCTGGGGATCTTTCCTGTTGATAATCACATAGATTTAACTTTTAAGAACCATATTAATCAAACATAGCATATGCATTTTATTTTATTTTTTTTTAAATTTTCGTATTATAACAATTAGTCTTACACGATAAGAAAGAGAGAACTATCTGAAAGGCATTTTACTCTAACGCCTTTTGGGAATAGACTAGTAAAGCGATCACAGTGTACCAACACGCCTAATCCACCCGCTGAACCGCCGGCAAAAATGACCTATAATCAAACAAATGAAAAAATTTATGCTGTTGTAATTATATATTATTCCCTTAAATAAAAATATAACCAAGTTTAGAAAGTTACATTTTTGGCATCTTTCAATCCCTTTGTCATTAACTCATCCACAACCACTTGGAAAATCCTTGCACCTCTATAGTAGAGTTTAGTGACCTAATAGAAATGGTCATTGCTTATATATGTGGTGTATGTTGAGATGCAGAACTTAATAAAGTATACCCTTACCGGATCAGGTTTGTCAACATTTCCCGCAAATGATCCTCCATCACAATACCGGACAATAACTCGGGTCCATGTATAAAAATAAGTCGCTGCTTGAACATCACCGAAAATGCCTTTAAGTTGGAGAGGTTTCATGTGGAGACTAGAACCCATATCACGGGTCGCACGGTTCGGACAACTCTCAACAGAGAGGTCGTGAGTAGAATATGTGCCATTACTCATGCACCACCCTCCTCCCTGAATTAAAAATCAAAATAATAGAATTAAACATTGATTTTATATACATACATAAAATAAGAAAACTCAAAAAAAGAATGTAGTTATAGTACAATTTTCTCTTTTGAGAACTCACTTGAAGGTAAATCATCCAATTGCGTGCGTCTTCACCTTTTCCGGGAGCGAAATGATAGGCTGCTGGACTCCCATCCAAACAAACTACAATATTTTATAATAGTCAAATATTAAATTACTTAAAAGTATTACATTTTTTTTAATGAATCATAGTATTCTATATAATTTACCAGCTCCTTTCTCAGTGGCATTCTGGATAATAGTTTTGGGAATAATATCATCAACACTCTGGACAGCAGGTTGGGGAATAGGATCGGAGTTTACATATTGCACACTTATAACAAATGAAAAAATAAGTAAACATATCCAACCATTTGACCTTGTTGAGACAGCCATTCTGCGAAAAAAAAAAAAAAAAAGTTAAAAAATGAAGTTTTATAGTGTTTGATTAGCTACTGATACTACAACATTTGTTTGAACGAATTTAAAGACGTGAACAGTATAATTTTCACTTAAACTAACTCAATAATTTAAATAAGTTAAAATTATAGAGTAAAAAAGACAAACCTCAAAGACTCTGGATTATTCCCTTCCATGGTTAGGAGATCAAGTCCCCTAATGGAACGAAGATAAAACTAATGGATTATTTTGTGATGAAATTGGCTTCCAAAGTTGATCTATATATAGTGGATGAGACATAACTAACACCGAGAGAAATGGTAAAATTTAATCCTACAAATGCGCTATGGCTCGTAAAGAATTGGTACAAAGTTACAAACCACATATATATTTGTGTATGGTGCAGGTCTCTTGCATGAAAAATTAAAAAGTAATAAATCTCTGTTGGGAAAGCAGGCGTGTTTTTTTTTTCCCCAAAAATTAAAAGAAATTTAGTGTAACTCCTAACGGTGCATCAATATAAATATTTTATATTATTTTTAGAAAGGATCCGTCATCTCACGGGTCTCAATCCGTGAGACGGATCTGATATTTATTATAATGACAATTTTTTTTATGAGAGTGTCTCATGGATCATCATTGGTGAGACGGGTCGAATGTTTCTAATAACTTTCTAGGCAAAAACTTGTGTGAGACCGTCTCACCGTAAGACGGGACGGGTCGGGTCGGATCAAGAAGTAGATGTAACACTTATACGCAAAAATGTCATACTTATATGCTCAAATGTAATACTAATCAGGAATCAAAATTTTGTTACTTATAAGGGTAAATGTAATACTTTTTAGGGAAATACAATACTTTTACATTTCAATTTAAAAGTATTACATTTTTCCTCAAAAGTATTATATTTTTTCTTATAAGTAAGGAAAACTTGTCAACATTACTTATTATAGAAAATGTAATACTTTTTCTCTTATAAGTAACAAAAATTGTATTCCTGATTAGTATTATATTTGAGCATATAAGTATGACATTTGCACATATAAGTGTGAAATTTGCATGGTGCTTCAACCCGGCCCGACCCGTCTCACGAATAAAGATCCGTGAGACGGTCTCACACAAGTGTGACCCAACTTTCTATACTATTATATTTTCCCACATAAGTATTACGAAGTATAACTTTTATCATAAGTAACTCTTCAACTTTTAATATTACATTTTGATTTAAAAGTATTACATTTTTTTTTGGCAAAAACTTGTGTGAGACCGCCTCACGAATCTCAATCCGTGAGACGAGTCGGGTCGCTTATTATACGGGTCAACATGTGCTTCTCACCCTTCCCTTTCTCTACCACATCGTTTCTCTCTCTTAATATTTTTGCCACAGGATTCATTTTCCCATATCATCCTATCCGCTCAGGCTACTCTCTACCTCCTCGCATCTTCGCCGCTCACCCTCCATTTCCTCCCATCTCTTCTGCCTCCATTTCTGTCGCAACCTTCAACTCCGGTAAATAGCAACAACAAGAGTTTTCGGCAAATGCTGCGCAGTAATTTCTCACATGTAGTTGCGCTGGTTGTTTAGAGGGTGGACAAGAAGGAGATGATGATTGGGTAGGCTCTGAGGTCTTGGTTGAGTTTAGAGTGAAGGGATTCTTGAGAGTTTTTGTGAAGTTGATGATGAAGATGACAACTAAGGGAAATGGTAGGAAGGTGGCAGAGAGGATTAATGGTGAGATTATTGAGATCTTTGCCATTTTTTCTTAGCTTTTTAGTGCAGTGCAATGTATGATTACTGGAATGGATATTTATAGCCTTGTCTTTGTTTCACTTTTTGAGTCAAAACCTTATTCTCAACTCATCATTGCAAGAAATGTTTAATATATTTAATACTTTAACCATTAAATATAATACTTTATAGCATAAATGTAATACTTCAAAATATAAATATAATAAGCAATACTTTATAGCATAAATGTAATATTTCATAGCACAAATATATAATCAATACTTTAAGCCTCATATATAATACTTTATAGTATAAATTTAATACTTCAAAACACAAATCTAATACACAGTCTGTAGTGGATATATTTAATACTTTAAGCATTACACATAATACTTTATAACATAAATGTAATATTTCATAACACAAATATATAATCAATACTTTAAATATTAAATATAATACTTTATAGCATAAATTTAATACTTAATAGCACAAATTTAATTAATGCAGAATTTACATGTAGATATATTTAAGGCTTAAAGTATTAAATATATCTACCTTAAATTGTGTATTAGATTTGTGCTATGAAGTATTATATATTTATGCTATAAAGTATTGTTTTGAAGGCTTAAAGTATTAAATATATCTACATATATATAAACTGTGTATTAGATTTATGCTATGGAGTATTACATTTAAGTTATTAAGTATCGCATTTAAGGGTTAAATATTGATTATACATTTAGAGCAACAGCTTGTTGAGAAATCACATTCTTGTTTGATTCTTCTTCCTGATACACGAATAATTGTTCGAACTTCATATGACAAGCTATGGTTCCTGCGAGCCTATCTTCATCGGACCTTGCAACTAGTAGCAGAGGTTTTTGATTCTGTTGAGCTGCACATCATATATCTGTAAATAATTGTACACATAGTGATAATGCTTCTTCATCATCAACACCACCACCTTCTTTACAGTTAAGGGGTGGTGGCTCCTCTTCCTCTTCCTCTTCACTCTCCCAGTATAATTTAGACGAGGATGCCAAAGGAGTGGAAGGTTATGGTGTTAAGAAAATAAAAGATGATGAGATAGGAAGAATTCAGAGGAAGTAGAAGCAGAAGATGTGGTCGGAGAAGGTGGAGCCGGAGGGTGAGATCGGAGAAGCTGGAGGTCGATAGATCTGGAAGAAGAAAGCGCATGCCAGAGAAACGGAGAGAGATGAGGGAGGATCCTGAGATTGTGGATGACATGTGGTTGACCCATATAACAAAAGGTTCGACCCGTCTCACACAAGTGTGACCTTTTTTTTTTCTTTTTTTTTTTTTTAATCTAAAGCATCACATTTTCGTTATAAGTATTACTCTTTCTCTGATCTTATAAGTAACAATTAAACAATTTGTCCATCCATGATCAATACTGCATTTTTTCGCATAACTATTCAACCCTAAATATTACATTTGAATCAAGATTATTACAAATTTCTTTATAAATAACAATTAATTTATTTATGATTAGTATTACATTTTCCAACATAAATATTACATTTCTATCATCATGACCCGACCTGTCTTACATATAAGAATCTGTAAGACGGTCTCACAGGAGACCCTAACATCAATAATTAGCTAGTTTTGTGAGAACGTATATCATCGTGCATTATAGTGAGTTGGGATTATATTTATAGTGTGTTGGGACTGATAGAGAAAATTTCAAACCATTTATTATATGTGTGCATATTTTACTCAAGTAATTTTTATACTATATGACTCTGTTTGGCCAAACTTATTTAGGATTTTATAATTTATTTTAAGCTATTAATAAGTTATAAGCTGTGTTTGGTAATGTTCCTAAAATAAACTAGCTAACTTAAAATAAGAGCTTATTTTGAAACGCTACCTTAGTTAGCGTTTCAAAACTAAGATACTAGCTCCCTAACTTTTATTCTATCTTTATCCTTATTATTTTAAATAAATGACATCCTTTACCCCTCCCAATTAAAACTCTTTTCTCTTCCCCTTTTATTATTATTATTATTATTATTATTATTATTATTATTATTATTATTACACTACAACAAACTATTTTTTTTGGCGACATACATTTAGCGGCGGTTATAACAACCGCCTCTAAATCTTGTACTAAAACTTAAAAAAATTAATTGTTAATAACTTTAGTCCAAAAAAACATTAACATATCGTTAATTTAATGTGTATTTTAGCGGCGGTTACATGACCGCCGCTAAAACTCAAACTAAAATTAGTCTCATATATTTATTGTAAGTGTTTGAAACAAAATAATTTCATTACCGAACTATAATCCTGTTTTGAGTGTTTTTCACGGCAGAAATTAAAATATATATTGGAATGGTTATATTCTTCAACTTGTCGTTTCTCCCAAATTCCAATTTTCCCAATTCTTCCACAATCCCAGTGATTTCTATAACACGAGGAAGCCGACGGCGTTCAATTACTAAATTGTTCATTCCATTTCCAATTTTTCCAATTCTTCCACAATCATTCAATCGTTCATTAATTCTTTTGTTCGTAGCCAACGGAGTTTGATTACTCATTCGTCGCCGACGGAGTTCGATTTCTTGCTCGTCGCGGCCGGAGTTTGATTTCTTGTTCCTCGCAGCCGAAGTTGGGAAGAGCAGTTTGCTATTCAGTTTCACTTCAGATACATTTGAGGGTCATTCTCCTACGGTAACCCTACTAGTCTGCTACTTTACTGCATCGTGCGGAGTATACCTGCAAATTATTGCTGTTAGTTATAATTTGAGCAGAGGTTAGCACATTTATGATCCTTTAACCCTAATCCCTCATAGGCCAAATTATATTGAGTTGAATTTTGGACATTTGATTTTAGGGCATTTGGACATATGATGTGTTAAAGATTCTTCCTAACATCAAATATTGTAGTCAATTTATTTCAACTGTAGCAGAGTCGAAATACTTGTTTTTTAATGAATTGGTTTTACCATCAGATATTGTAATTATACACATTATGATGCTGGAAACTGCTTCATTCATCAATTTAGGATATTATCCAAGCTGAGCATATATAACCTCCGTATGTGTTAGAAATTTTGTAGACAAATCAAAATGAGATAGTGTTGTATTATAAATTTTTTAATTTAAGGCTTTGGCGGTTTGGCGTTTATATTTTGTGTTTCTGACAAAATGCAAGGAACAAGACTTGGAGAAGAAGAAAAGAACTTGGTGTTAGTGAGGTTGAAGCTTTTCAGTGAAAAGGAGATTTCAAGGAATGAAGTTTCTAATTGGGAATGCATCAATGAGACCACCATTTTGTATAGGAATAGCCTCCAGGAGCGTTCTAGACTTCCAACTGCTTGTACATTTGGTAAAGGAATTCCCCACTTTTTTCTTTTCATTTAAACACATCTTGTTCAGGATGAGAGATTTTGATTGGCAATAGGTCTGTTCAGGGGTTTGGATCTCGTTTTTTAACTTGAATTGTCACTATTTCTTTACAGACAGAATATTTAGGGGTGACTGCTCAACAAGCTAAGAGAAGTGTATGATGGAAGATCAAAATGACATTACTCTTTCAGTTATCAGGGGTGTTAACTATGAGTGCCTTCTTCATGCCTTCGCTCTAATGTTTATGCCATTTTATCTTAAGAAAACTTCTTTTTTTTCCAATACAATACTTCAATGCAGCAACTATTTTTGTGTATGAGCAAACCAACAGTGGAAAGAGATACACCATGAATGGAATCACAGAGTACATAGTGGCATATATTTATGATTATATACAAAAGGTATCTTGATATTTATTATGCTGTCACATTTTATATTCCTGATTCTCATATGGCATTCTATTAATTAAAGTCATATTTGTTTATACCAGCATGAAGAAAGAGCATTCATTTTGAAGTTCTTCTGTAATTGAAATCTATAATGAAGTTATTAAAGCCCTTCTCAGTTCAGATAATTCTACTCTAAGATTGCTTGATGATCCAGAGGTGAGTTTGGTTTTCTCAATTCAGATAATTCTCATCTAAGATACATTTTTTATGGCAATTTTTGCTTCTCCATAAAGGAACTATAATTGAGAAACTCACACTCTCACAGAAGAAACTTCTCTTTAGTTCATAAAGAGTTTATATATGACTACTTTATTTTCCTAGAATCCATGTAATCTCTAACTTTGCTTTATAAATAGTGCAAGATGCAAACTATTTTAGTTACAATATGCATTTGCCTTTCATTCTTTGAACACTATACTATTATCTGGTCATCAATTCAAACTAGAGATAATTAATGGGCTTATGTTATGGCAGGGAAGTAGAGAATGAGAATGAGAATGCAGAAAGTAGAGAAGAAACTCTTTTATACCATATTTGACTACACGCCCACACGCGGTAGGTGCTTTAACTTTAACATAAGCTGTCGTTAGTTGGTTCTGTTAACGTAAGCAATGGCATTCGACTCATGACTTTAATTTGCTTGCTTCAATTTTATAATATTTAACAACAAACATTATTCCCTGCTATTTTAACAACACTCACCATTCCATTATTCAAGATGCAACCATTTTGCCCCTTGTGCAAACTTGTGACCCATTTTCTTTATTGATGTATGATCTGGTTGCCTAATTGCCTTTGTATATACCATTTGCTGATCAAGAGTGCTCTTGAGGATCATTTTGGTTGTAGCAAAAGTTTTAAACAAACCAAAGTTTCCACATTTTGGTAAGCCTGATATTTTAAATAAAATGCATGTGTAATGTGTAACTCATCTTGACATTTTGGATATCCTGGATTAGCTCTGTTAGATTGAGCTGTATAATTTCCTATTGGAGATCTGTATTGTCTTTATTTGTTCCACTTAGTTCTATTTTCACCTTCACAGACTCCAAAGGGGTGAAATGGTGTTATCCAATTCTACTTAGTTTTATTTCAAATTAGTTCTATTTCAAATATGTTACTAATAGTGTTGAGTTTCTTATTTTATTTTATTTGTATTTTTTACATTGATGCTATTTTCTAGGAGTTTGTGAAGGATCACTTGCTGCTATTGATGGATTCAACCCAACACTTGCTGTCGCTATTGATGGAGTTTGTCAAATGTTGGTGTTTGGTATTTTTTTTTATCACTTTTGTTGAAGGTTAAGATGAGAGGAATTGATGGATTCACCACATGCTGTTGATGGAGTTTGTCAAATACTGGTGTTTAGTATTTTTTTGATCACTTGCTATTGCTTTTGAATACTATGCTCAAATATTAATATATTATTGAATACTATTGAATGTTACAACTGATTTTCTTTCAAATTAAATGTGTATATAGACATTATAGAGTTTATTTGTGAATGCAATATGTATTTTAATATAAAGATTTTTGAATAAATATAATTAAATGATAATTATAAAAATATAATAATGTAATTATAGATTATTTAGCAACACTTAAATAATTGCCTCTAATATTTTAAAAATAAATAAAGAAAAATATTTAGTAACACTTAATAACCGCCACTAAAATTTTAAAAAATAAATAAAGACAAATATTTAGCGACACTTAATAACCGTCACTAAAATTTTCAAAAATAAAAATAAAAAATAGCGACACTTAATAACCGCCACTAAAATTTAAAGAAATAAACTAATAGTTATATTTAGTGGCGGTTAGAAAACCGCCGCTAAAAACAAAGTAAACTACCTTATATTTAGAGGCGGTTTCAAAACTGCCGCTAAATGCAATGCTGATCAACAATTCCCACACTTGTCTAAAACCGCCTCTAAATCCTTCGCGACACACTATTTGGACACGGTTGGAGAACTGCCTCTAAACAGTTTAGTGGCAGTTTTGAACAGCCTCTAAATAACAAATTAACCGCCTCTAAATAACCTTTTTGTTGTAGTGTTATTATTATTATTATTACTATTATTATTACTACTATTACTATTATTACTATTATTATTATTATTATTACTATTATTATTACTATTATTACTATTACTATTACTATTACTATTACTATTACTATGACTATTACTAAGATGAAGGAGATTCACAACAATATTGCTACTCCATTATGGGATGCTAGATTATGATTATGCTAATAGTTTCAATTCAGTATGTTAAATTTTAATATGTAAATATTTAAATTTAAAACTATTTAAATTTTATGAAGATATCATTTTTAGCCTTTTTGTATTTATCAGCTTATCAAAAAGCTAATTTTACCAAACACTTTTAAGCATAACAGTTAACTTAACCACATTCACACATATTTGGGCTACAAAACACTGACAATACATATCTCTGTTGTAAATAAATAAATCACTTAGTTCTTGTTGTGTGTTTTATTCTTCTATATGTGATTTGCGACTTATTATGCTGAAATAGACTTTTAACGAGGTTTTCTTCTCGCCCTGTGACCCTAGCCGGCAAAGGACCACAAGGAGGTAAACCAGGGGTTTGAGGATCGAACCTCCAACCTTTCGGCTGTAGGTAGAGCACTCTTACCACATGGGCTGTCCTTACGGACGATGATAGCTAAAGTTGGGCGATAGCATTGCTGGATCTACAGTGTCTATTGTTCTTAAACATAGACGTCTAAAGTGATGTTTTAAAAACAAGCCAAGGGGACTTTGGACATCTATTCTTAGTGTAAAGCTTGATGACAATTTAAACCTTGTTGACAAATAAATTGTGGTTTGATGACATGCATCATTGCTGTTTTCCCATATTTGAGTCAAATAAATATCAAATAGGGGTTGATATAATGATGAATTTTAAGTGAATAGGCGCATTTGGTATATTGTGTGGAATGGTGTGTTTTATCGGTCCTCTGATGCGTTTTAGTACGTAGAATGGTGTGTTCTGTAACATAGATATATATATATATATATATATATATATATATATATATATATATATATATATATATAT
>NC_044921.1:13840078-13936212 GCF_003576645.1 Ipomoea triloba
ATATCTACTATACTAATAAGAGCCAAAGAGAGTTAGGCCTAAAATGGGTAGAAAAAATGGCGGTCAAATTATTTAATCAAATGAATGGTTCAGATGAATTATTTAATCAAATAGATGGTTAAGATAATTCAGATTAATATTATTAATAGAGATTACCTAATTTAACCTTATTTTTATGATTATCCGTTAAGTTTTCCGTTAAATATTCTCTTCTCCGTTAATATTCCGTTAACTTTTAACTTACCCATTCATTTCTATAAAAAAGGTCTTAGGTTCGAACCTCATCTCAATCAAATTTGATATAATTAAGTTTGTCACTCTATTTTACTCTTATTAAATTAAATAAATTAGTAGCTACAACAAAAAATGATTATGTGTCTATAAGTATTTCTTTAATTTAGAATTATGTGTCTACAATACCTTTATTTGAAAAAATTATTCATTATCAAAAAATTAAATTAAATAAGAGAAATAATTTCATTAGTTATATTATCTTTATTGTCTCTCATGCAAAGATTCTTTACATTCAAATTTATCAATTGATATTCATTACATTGTCCATTATCTTATTTTTACAATATCTTGTAATTAAATATCAAAGTTATAGTACAAAATAATGTTATATATTTATTTACCAAGTATTTTATTAATACTATGAAAAAAAAAATTTAAAATAATTTGAAGCTAATTATATTAACTACTTGGAGATTGGTTGGCAAAGAGAGTACTCAAATAATCCAACAAATTGAAGCAGAATCACTCTATTTTACTCTTATTGAATTAAATAAATTAGTAGTTACACCAAAAAATGATACATATGTATTTCTTTAATACCATGAAAAAAAAAGAATAGTTTGAAACCAATCATATTAACTACTTGGGGGATTTAATTTGTTGACAATGAAAGTACTCAAATAACCCATTACCCAGCAAATTGAAGCGAGAAACTACCTTTTAATATCTTTGGAATACATAATATTTTAAATTTTCAAATTTTTATTAATTTATTTAATCTTTTTTCTTAAACTAGGGATTTCTTTATCCACAATAACTCATTCAACAATAATGGTTGAACCAAATAAACCCTAAGCAGAACACCTAAAGGAAAGTCCATAGCTCCTATATCATAATCTCATTGCATGACGTTGTCATCTATGATACCAACAATAACCGAATTGCAAATAACACACTACCAACAAAAAGGAAGAGAACAAATAGTAAAGATGAAGACAATGACAATGTTACTCAAAAGAGAATTAAGAACACTTAGAAAAATTCAAATTAAAAGTAGTATTCATTTTTAGATAAAATATTTAGAATATCGATTTTACAAGGTTGCATGCAAACATTTATTTTAGTAATAATTATAATGAATTTTCTATATTATCTTGGATTCATATATTTTGAGTTAGATATTTAAATAAAAAAAATTGACATTCAATTACCCATGTATAAACTTCTCATATATAATCTTGCATTAATTATAATTTCAAATATTTATTTAAATATAAATATTGAGCATTAACTCATACGCCCAGTATAAAACTAGTATATATATATGTGTGTGTCGAAGCAGACAAAAAATTGTTTGATTGAAAGCTTACGTGTTAACTATTCCATGCACTACTCTGTCTATAAATTTGTGCTCCCATGACACTTCTTATGCACAAGATCAGAGCATATACAAGCCCATCCCATTGTAGTCTATCACATCGATCCTCAAAATGAAGACCCTAATCATTCTCTGCATCCTCTCCCTTTCTTTCTTTCCACTGTCCATCTCAGCCTTCCCACCACACATCCGCCTCCCCACCCAGGAACCCTTCCCCGGAAACCAGCCCGTCCTAGACGCAGAAGGCAAACCGCTCATTTACGGCGACAAATACTACGCCGTTCCGGCCACCCTCGGCGTCGAAGGCGGCATAAGCCTCGACAGTTACCCAATCCAAGGAACCACCCAACAATCCACTTGCCCAAACGCCGTCGTTCTTAACACCAGCGTCGCCGGCATCCACCCTTTCGCCAAGGGCCTTCCCATAGTATGATTGTTTCTCGCAAATTATTGTGTGAATCATGGTCTACACAATACTGTGTCTGTGTGGGTCATAATAAAAAGTACATTATAGTATACTGAAAATACATTATTCGTGTATTGAATGTACATTATATAAAATAATGTACTTTCAGTACCCAAATAATATACTTTTTCCAAATACAATATATATTTTTAATAGAGTTAATTCTATTTTTGGTCATAGATTTATTGGTGATAATTCTTTATTATTAGAATATCCACTTTTGGTCCTAGTAGTATTGTGACATGACCATTTTTTATCCTTTATTTACAAATTCGTTTAAATATCGTTAGATACAAGGACATTTCGATCTTCAATTATGAATGTTTTGAAAAAAATAAACATAAAAATATACCGATTCAACATACTTTGTATAAAAAAGATTGAAATGTCTTTGTATTTAACGATATTTCAACGTTTTTGTTGCGAAATGACTAAAATTGGTCATGTCACAATAATACTATGACTAAATGTGAATGTTTTAATAAAACGGGGACTAAAAGTGGATTCTCAGGACAAAAAATGAAATTACATGCTTTTTAATATGTACATTATTTGATAGTATTATTAACACGACTGATAATGATTGTAGGTTTTTTACCCCCGAGGACTCCAAGAAGTCCAGGAAAGCCTCCCATTGAACGTGGCGTTCTACCGGGAGGAGTCCGATCCTTGTGCAAAGGAAACGGTGTGGAAGCTCGACGAGGAAGCGGAGCAGCCGGTGATAGTGACCGGCGGCGAAATAGGGGACGAAGATGATGTTACCAACTGGTTTAGGATCGAGAAGAATAGCAATGGTGGAGGGTGGGGGTACGTTTTCACGTTCTGGCCAAGCCTTTGCTCTTACTGCAGGATTAATTCCTGGCGCATTGGCACCGTTGGGCAGGGCCGTCAGTTGGGAATCAACGATAGATTTCCATATCCTTTTAACTTCGTTAGAGCAGAGTAGGCTGCAGCTTTGAGCTGATGGGCACCAAAAATCATGCATGGAATAATTATTATTAACATATAAATAATGGTGTCTGTAGTCTGTACCCGTACCAGGTTCATAGAATCACGGGAAGCCTATGCTTGTATCCCATCCATGCATGCAACAGTTTTTGGTGAACTAATAATATCAACTCCTTTTACTTTTTATGTATTATATTTTTTGGGTGACGAGCGTAACGCGTAGTCATTATCTGAGGGTGTGCACGGATAAACTCTATTTGTGATTTTAGTCAGTAAACAATCACAAAGAAGTAAATCAACCTAACTCAAAGTCATAAAGAGGTAAATCAATCTAAATTGTCCATAACTAATGGCTCAACTCAAAAAAGCTAGGATTCAAAAAGGTGAAATTGTGGTTTAGATTTTATTATAGTACTAGTTACCACGCGCCAATATTTTTTAAATTAGTGTTTCAGAATTTATCAAAATATCATTTACCAACTACACCAACATGCAGTAACTAACACAAATGAAGACCCTAATACTATGCAGTATTTTTAATTTTGTTAAAAGTCTAATTTTATTGAATCTTATTAGGTTTGTAGTGTAGATGTAATACTACTTACACATTAAAATTACGAATTCTCAATAGAAATCTATATGCAGTAAATAAATATACTTTGCCAATAGCTAATTGATAGAAATTAAATAATGAGAATATTATTTTCTCGAAAACAAGTAATTTTTTTTATTTTTGAAAAATCAGATATAGATTGAAATTTGTATTAGTTAATTTTGTGTGCATGGTAATATATATATATATCTTTTTTTTGAAAAACAAAAAGTATATTTTTAGTAAAAGCAAAAGTGTAACATAACTACTCTAGTATAGTTTGAGTGCTATCATAGCAGGTGAAGTCATATTTAAAATGGTAACAAAGGTATAAAGTATATAGTTGGTGTTTTACTATTTATTTTTCTAAAAATAAAGACTTCGAGACAGACTAAAAATGGTACATACACAATTTAATTGTTAAAGCCTCATACATAGCATTGAATATTTCTGAGGTAGTCAATCCACATCTCATCCAACATTTTTTTAGATTAAAAAAAATGAATTAATTATTTTTTATATACAATCAGAGTCATCTAATATACACAAATATGGTTCAATTCGAATTTATCTCAATATATATATATACACAAATATGGTTCGAATTATAAATTATAGTAGTCCAAATTCATATACTTTTCCAATATAGATTAAAGGTTTGTTCAAAGCTTTTTCAAACTCTTTTTGCCCAACTTCATTAGCAAACGTTAAAAATTTATTTTTTATTCATCCATTATTAATATAATTTTGAATATATAAATATACGATAGTCATCTCTTAACATAGAAAATTTCAAATTCAATTTAATTTGACCCAAATCATTAATGAACTCACTCATCAAATTAATATATACCTGACAATTCAATTCACATGTCTGAATTCTGATCATTTTCTTACAAGATAGCGACGGAGACAATCAGACAATAATGAATAATGATAGAGTATCTTCAAAGTGAATGCATGCAACCGTTCACATGTCATGGTTTTAATAGACCACAGTTTTATATCTCAACACCTGTCAATTCCTATAAAAACTTCTATATGTATTAATGAGAAATTCTTGTAGATATATTTTATTTTAAAAATGGTAGTAATATTTATTTATAATTAAATTACATTGTACATGGTATATATATATAACTTTGTTAGCTGCAAATTTTAGGTAAAAACTTCTGTGAAATCATCTCACAGATCTTTATCTGTGAGTCTGGTCAGGTCAATATAAAATGCAATACTTGTATTAGAAAATCTAATACTAATTAATAATAAAGTGTTTGTTACTTATAAAGAAAAGTGTAATACTTTTATATATTTCTTCAAAAGTACGTATTACATTTTTCTTTAAAAGTTATATTTTTCTTCAAAAGTATTACACTTTTCCTTATAAGTAACAAGCACTTTATTTCTTATTAATTATTAGTATTACATTTTTCAGTATAAGTATTACATTTTTATTTTAACTTGACCCGTCTCATGAATAAGAATCCGTGAGACGGTCTCACAAAAGATTCCAAATTATATTGTAGAACATGGTTTCCAAAACGTAAAACTTAACATATAATTGAAGAAGCTGCCTCAATTATTAATGATAAGGGATATATTTAATCAATAGTAATGTTCTTATCATATATATATATATATATATATATATATATATATATATATATTTGCTTATTTCAAATTCTATAAAATTTATCAAATTATGGCTATGTTGAGTAGTAGAAAAGTTTTGATATAATTAATATTTATATATTTTTTACTTCTAAAATTTCCTCGTAAAAAAGTATATCCAAAATGTTAGAGATGTACGCCCTAAGAGTCAATATTTATTAATTTTGGCATTGATTTTTTGATTAAATAAATATAATAAATAAATATTTATTTTTATTTTGGCTTAATTAATATTTGATATTATTCCGTACAATCTTCTTAATTCTTCATTCTTAAGAGTACAGTTAAGAATATGAATGACGAAGAATTAATAAATGAAGTATTGTAAAAATGTTCCTAGTCATAGAAATTCTAATTGAGCATTAGAATTCCGATAAGACTAGCACATTGTCCTTTTTATGGTGATGAGTCTCATCATGCCATTCTATATGAGATACAGAGAGTAGGCACGTGGATGATTGTTAGAGAACAAGTCATTGAACAATGACTGACTATAACATATATACTGCATGGTGTTTACGTACGTGTTATCGGTATGTTGAATATTACAAATATGCAATAATCCTTTGACTTGAGACGACATGGTTATCTCGTACATATGGTGAACTAGTTTTTGCCGGTATGCGTCTTTTGTTCATTATGGGATTATAAGTGTACTTGGTGGCCTAGTTTAGTGTTGTACGAGACTTGTTTGCATTCAATAGAGGATCCACCGCCTTAAGGTAAAAAGGATGTTCTGATCTATTCAATAATCATACAATGAGAATCTATAGCCAGAGTATAATGAAGTTGGACTTCAGGTTAAAAATATTGAATAGATATATTGACCAGGTTTATGGGTTTGACTTAGTTTGACCATGATCTTTACCTGGTTTAGAACAAGTGTTATGTGGAAATAATGTTGCATGATATTTGTAACGGAAAGGTTCATTATAATATATAAATATATTTTATTGTCAACTAGGTAGTCATGACATACTCCTAATAAGTGTCACTTATGACACACGAGTTATTTAATAGTGAGTTATGAAATATTACTCGCTGCTAGATGCCTAGCATTTGGACACAGTTCCAATTGTTGATTCTACCAAAGCACACTTCAAGGGTAAAAACATTCAAACCCCATCTTTAAACGTAGAATCTAGAAAAAAACTATTAATGCTTCTGCAACTGTTGTGGCCACGTGGACTATTTTTAGAATTATTTTTATTAATTAATTAGGATGATTATTTTAAAATTGTTTTAGATTTAGTTTGTTAGAATTATATTATTATTTATGTTTATCTTAGTTTGTTTATTAGGATTAGTTTATTTTATTCTCAGGGCCGGCACACAAGCCCCCAATTTTTGGGGGCCCTATTTAAAAAAAAATTAATTGTATATATAGTATATAACTGCAACTGCGCAAGACGTCTGCAACAAGCCAAATCCTACAAATATTAGGTAATCTTATTTCTTTATGTTCACGCAATTCTATGTATTTATAATATACATTATATAAATAGTATTAGGCATCCATTTTCCCAGTTTCCTTCTGTGCCATTACTCCTATTAGGCAACCCTTTTCCTTCACTCTATGTATTTATATTATGTATACATTCAGATCACAGACGTAGACGCAGTTGGATAAGATTGAAGAATTCTTTTTTTTTTGAATACTACTAACTCTATTAGAATGTAGTATCTGTTCATAACTACTTTCTCAACCTATTGAAGCACAAGAGTCAGTATGCTCGAACCCACCACCTCCCGTATAAAGGGAAGGGTTTGATGCCACTGGACCACAAGGTCCTTGGCGAATAAAATTACTAAATATTTCACAATTTTTGTTTATTATTTTATTTACATGACTTAATAATTCTTATTTCAGAATAATATATTCAAGAATTTGTTTCTTGATTAATTATTTGTTCATAGAGTTTCTAAATAAATTTTTATTTTTTCTTTAGGGTTTTATAATTATGTCTTCTAGAAAATATTCATCTGGGTTTGAAAAGCGTAAAAAAGAATTCAGCAACTAACTCAATCTCAAAAGGAAGCTCTTGAAAAATTTATTACAAAAGAAACTCAAATAGATGTGCAAAAAGATGATGCTGAGGAAAAATTGTTAGAGAGACTCAATGGATTAGCTTCAATCTCTAATGAAAATGAGATTTTGGAAGAAGTTGATATCAAAATTCAAAAGTTTGGTAGATGATTTTGCGCAAATTATACTATGGACCGCGGTCCACAATAGATTGTGGACCGCGACATCAAAACGACGTCATTTTGATTAATGAAAATAGAAGGATGAACCGGTATTCATTCCGCGCAACTGTACTTCCCTTTCAACACAATTGCATTATTAGTTCAACACAACTGTAGTATCAGTTCAACACAACTACAGTTCCAGACGGATGAAACGGCCTCTATTCCGCGCAACTGCAGTTTCTGTTCAACACAACTGCAGTATCAGCCATTGTGGGCCATGGTCCACGGTATACCAACTGATGATTTTGTGTCTAAATGTGCACGGCGCATGACACTTTTTAAATTGAAATTTTAGATGTATTTTTTATACAATATTTATATTTTGAATTTTTGAAACAACTTTTTGAACATCTATTATTTATATATTCAAAGTAAATTATTTGAAAAAGGGAATCAATTTAAAATATTGCATAGGACCCCATTTTTTATTGGAACGACCCTGTTTATTCTTAATAATTATCTTATTCGTATGTATATGTATGTATGTATGTATATGTGTGTGTGTGTGTGTGTGTGTGTATATATATATATATATATATATATATATTATGGCTCATATGCGGCTTGGTCACCATTTAACTGTGTTGTGGAATGGTGTGTTTTAATCCATCCTTTGGTCCATTTTCATACGTAGAATGGTGTGTAACTGTGTTGTGGAATGGTGTGTTTTAATCCGTCCTTTGGTACATTTTCATACGTAGAATGGTGTGTAACTGTGTTGTAGAATGTTGTGTTTTAATTCGTCCTCTGTTGCATTTTAATATGTAGAATGGTGTGTATTTTAACACATACTAAGTGTAATAGTGCATATTTATAATCTGAGATAAAGATTTTTAATAAGTGGAATTGTGCATTTTAATACACGTTGTAGTGCATTATAATACGTACAATGGTGCATACTTTAGCACATATTTTCTAATATGTTTAAATAGTGTATGTTTATAATCTGACATGAGGCACGTTGTGGTACATTTTAATATGTAAAATGATGCGTTTTATTACCTATATTGATGAATTTTTAGTGAATAAGTGCATTTGGTTATAGTGTGGAATGGTGTGTTCTATCTGTCCTCTTATGCATTTTAGTACGTAGAATGATGTGTATTTTTAACACATATATTGCACGTTGATTTGATGACTTGATGTAATTTAATGGCTGAAAAAAGGCCGCACGGCCACACCTAAGGAGCAGGCCTCACTTGAACTCAACTATATATATATAAGGGTTTAGGTGCGGGGGTTCCCGTGCGGTTGTGCAGTTACACACTTTAAGCATTACAATGGTACACCTTAAGTACACAAACCACGCACCTTAAGCACACAAATAAAGAACCTTAAAAATAAAAATCACACGCACCTAAAGCTTTAGCCCGGCGCACCTTAAGAACACAAACCATACACCTAACGTTTTAAAATGGTGCACCTTAGGTTTTAACAACTCACGCACCTTAAGCATATAAATCGCGCACCTAAAGAATGAAAACCACACACCTTAAACTTTAGGTTCACTCACCTTAAGTTTCAACACA
The DNA here is from genome assembly GCF_003576645.1 of Ipomoea triloba. Taxonomy (NCBI): domain Eukaryota; kingdom Viridiplantae; phylum Streptophyta; class Magnoliopsida; order Solanales; family Convolvulaceae; genus Ipomoea; species Ipomoea triloba. The sequence continues at coordinate 13,849,147 of NC_044921.1, forward strand.
GACGCATCTTAAGGATACAAACCACGCACAACCGACGGGAACTCATTTATATATATATATATATATATATATATATATATATATATATATATATATATTTCTATTCAAATGTGGTCACGCCTTCCCGTGCGGTTGGTAAGGAAAATGTGCATTCGAAGAAGGAAAATGTGCACTCGAAGAAGGAAAATGTGCTCTCAAAGACAAAGAACATTTGAACCTACTTACACAAAATTACCATAATGCTACCGTGTTTTTTTTTAATATATTCATTATGGACCCTTGATCTAAACTGAATCAATAGATGAGATTAAACCCTATTTTTTACCTAAAGAAAGTTTTGCATATGATCTGTATATATATATATATATATGTGTGTGTGTGTGTGTGTGTGTGTGTGTGTGAACTGTTTTCCTTTGAGAACCAAAGAAATGCAGCGTAATTATTACATGAATGCACCACAACTCCTCCAACTTCGTAAAGGGATGCACCGCAACTTCTAAGACAATTGTGGTGCATTAATGTAGTAGGTGCGGTGCAATCTTTCAGTATTTCGCAAGTTTGTACAGGAAGGGCAGTTCGCACCTCTTCCCGATTCTATATATAAACCCATTAAAATTACAAAAAAAAATGTAAATAATATCTCCCATATACAGTTAAGAATAGTTTAATTGGATATAATAATAATAATAATAATAATAATAATACTAATAATAATAATAATAAGTTACAAATACATAATTATCTTAACCTTATTTTAATTTATTAGTAAGTAGATGATTAACCTTGTGATTTAAATTTACTAAAATTTAAATTGATTAACCTAGCAGGGATAATTATATTAGGACTTTAACATAATTTAAATTTGTTAATATTTATAACTAATAATTAATTATATATAGGCAATTTGGATTGGGTAACACTTGTGTGATCCGTGAGACGGGTCAGGTCTTTTATTAATGGGTCAGATCTTTGACATCATTAATTAAAGATCCAACCCGTGAGACGGTCTCACACAAGTTTTGCCATATGGGGCAGAGCTATGGGCTGGGGTTGATCGGGGACCTAGGGCGATCGGTGAGCCGTGGTTGGTTCCTCCAGGTGGACCATCGTGTACAACAGATACTATTACTGTTACTAGCGAGGTGCGGTGGAGTAAGGAGGGGGGTGTGTAACACCCCTGATTCTAGATTGAGATAAAGGCAATAAAGATAGAAAAATAGTTAGAAATATCTCAATTACATAGAAAAGATAGCGGAAGCGAAAATCAATAAAGTTGGGGTGTTATGCCACATCTAAGCCCAAACACAGCCTAGATGCTAAGGCAATCTACAAATCCATAAATCCTTAAATCATCTAACAAACATTCAATAATCATAGGATATCAAACTAAGGCACATAGGCCACAAGTCTAAAGCAAAGGAAATAACGCTAATACTCAAAAGAGAGCAGGACTACAAGAACTAACGCACTCACGAGCTGGTCTTACTCCATACCTGAAAATATTTTAGAATAATTAGCAAAGAACGTTAAGTAAAACCCCATTCTCACTCGTAAAGATACAATAGTATACATTAGTAGTGAAAATAGTTTTGCAAGACATGGGATTTTACCTTTCAAGCTAGCTAAAGCCACCAAAATCCTTCTAAGATCACCCTATCAAGCCATCACCTCCTTGATCATCTAAGAACTCAAGAACCCCAAAGCAAGAATAAGAAATAGCTATAAGGAATAAGGTAAAGGGGAAGGAAATGCAATCTAAGGATGAATCTCACCTTTTCTTAGCTCATAGAATCCTAAAAGATGAGTCTTTACTTGGTTTCCTTGGTAGATGAAGAAGATGAATTCCCAAGGTCTATTTGGGTGAAAATGGCGTGAAGATGAAAGAAGAGAGAAATGCTAGGTCATCTTATCTTGTAGGCGAGGAATATATACTAGTTGAAATCATATACATACATATATTATATATTTTAGGTTAGGAAGAATAAGGCATGGGTCCTTTTAAATGAAGAATGGACCATTCCCTTTTATTAAAAATTGCCCCTAAAGACAAGGCCTAGATTAATATAAATTTGGGCCAAAGAATATACATACATGTACATAAGGGATTAAAAGCCCTAAATCAAATATCCCTTATGCATTAATTATGAAGATTGGGCTTTTGGATTAAATTGACTAGCTTGGGAGTTATTTATTAGGTCAAGGAAATGGGCTAAATTAAATAATAACTCCTCGGGAAAATTTTACTAGAATAATACGGGTTAAATTATTTTGGGGTGTCACACTCTACCCTCCTGAAAAGGAGCTTCGTCCCCGAAGTTCATAGCCAAACGGGAACAAAATTATGTCAACAAAATAAAGGTTAAGAATGCTCAATGATCCAAGGATAATAACATGAAAATGAGGATTCATGAAGAAGGATTGGATGCCGAAAGATGGGTTTAGAATAGATTAGGGATGCCAAACCAATAAATATGTTGGGAAAGCATTCTATTCACAACTCTAAGACATCAATCCAACTAATGCCAAGCACTAAACTACCCTAAAAGAAATCTATCTAAAGCTTAAACTCGCCTACCTTGATCAAACAAAGCAGGAAACATTTTCTCATCTCATCCTCCATCTCCTAGGTTGCTTCTTCGACCTCGCGGTTAGACCATATTACTTTCACCAACTTAACTGCTTTTCGGCGTTCTTCTCTTGACTGGGTGTCCAAAATTCTCACTAGCTTCTCTTCATAAGATAGAGTCTCTTCAAAGGTCACGGCCTCAAGCTGGATATCGTGGAATGCATCACGCACATACTTCTTCAGTTGTGAAACATGAAACACATCATGCATCTTGTCTTACTTGGTCAGCATACGTCTCATGTCGATCTTGGGCGGCTTTCATTCTTTCTCGAATCAAATCAAATTTTTCCGTTGTCTCTTGTAAGTATTGTAGTCCCAAGGTTACAAGATTTACCAAATCTTCCCAACACAACGAGCTTCTACACTTTTGTCTATATACCAAGCTTCATGGTGTGCCATTCGACTGCTCGCATGGTAGCTGTTGTTGTAGGAAAACTCAGCTAGATCTAGATACGCCTCCCACGACCCCTGGAAGTCCAATACGCAAGCTCTTAGCATATCTTCCAATGTCTGAATCATCCTCTCGGTTTGTTCGTTTGAAGTCGAATAAGAAGTGGTGCTTAACTTCAACCTTGTCCCCATAGCCGTCTACAATGCTTTCCAAAACTGCAATAAGAACCTTGAATCTCTATCTGACAAGATTTCGCGTGCCATTTCATGGCACTTAACCACTTGGTTTACATAAGCTTTGGCCAGCTAATTCATTGTACACGCATTCCTTCAATGCAGTAATCCTTGCTTGTCTAGGTATAGTAACTCGGTTCACTATCACCCAAATCTTGGCCTTCCTAGTCTTTGTCAAAGATAAACCTCCTACGAAGTCCATCGAGATTGAGTCCCACTTTTCACTAGGTATTTCAAATGGTTGAACTAGGCCTTTGGGTATACACCTCTCTACTTTGACCTTCTAACCGCTTAGGCGTTTACTTTCAAAATCTGCCACCTCTTTTCCATGTTAGGCTACCAAAATTGCTTCTTTACATCTTTGCATAGCTTGCTGCCACCGGGGTGCCTTGAGTTTGGGGTGTTATGACCCTCCTCCAAAATTTGGTTCTTGACTTGCTTACATGACCCATGCACACTGATAAACAGTGAATTAACCTATAAATATGCTTTAATTGTACTAATTTCTAAGTGAATGTTAGGTGTTCGTGCAAGAATGAAGCTTATTTCAGGTGTTTAGGGCTCAAGGATTGGAAATTGGGACCTAGGCATGTTGAAGCGTAAAATGAAGGCGAATCGGGATGATTTCAAGGCAAAATGGTTCAAGAATGAAGGGTCAAAATCATAGCAAAGTTCAATAGAGCAATGGAGCAAGGAGTTAAGACGATTCGTGCCACCGGGAGGATGTCAAGCTGCTAGTCACACCGTGACCAGCAAAGTGACAATGTTGACAACTTTCTGATTACCAGTTGTTAAGCTATTGATCGGAAAGTGGTCAGGGAAGTTAAGGTGGAGGTCACGACGTGACCTCCACAGTGACCTCCCTGATCACTTTGCAGATTTTGGTTGTCACTCTGCTGGTCACGGTGACCAGCAGAGTGACTCTTAAAATCTGTGAAGTTGTTGATTGGTCACGATGCTGGTCACACCGTGACCAGCATCTTCACCAGGTAATGTGGTGGTGGTTTTTGTGCGCGATTTCATCAAGTATAAATAGCCATAGACTTTATTTTCAGTTTACCTTTCAACTTTTCTAAGTCTTCTTTTAGGTTTTCTCTCCACAAACACTTTAGAACATCAATCCATTGCAATTCCATTACTTTTGAAGAAGATTTAGAGAAGAATTCTCCGTTGTAATTATACATTGAACTTCAATTTCAAATTTGCTTTTTACAAATTCATTCAAGTAAGAATTTCAATTCCTTCTTCTTTCAATTCTCAAATTGCTTTTGTATTTAAATTCATTGTTTATTATTCCAATTATTTTAGTTTACAATTTCATTATGAGTTGTTAAATACTTTATGGATTTAAATTGAATTGCCTTGTATGAATGCTTACATGAATTAAATTGTTTAATCTAGATTTTTCATTGCCTTTAGAATGAATGTAATTGTGAAATTAGGGAATTACTTGACTCTTGTTTGATTAGGGCCCAAATATGCAAGAGATGTATGGAATTGGAGTTTCACCTATGAGAATAGGGATTCACCATAGCTAACCCTTTCACATTTCTAACTTGCCCTTGAGAAAGGTAGGGAAGTTGGAAGGGATGATGCACCCAATGTGTTTGATCAAGTACTTCACCTAATCTAATCACCATGAGAATGGGATTAAAACTTTGGTGTTAGCTAAGGTCCACGAGAGTGGCATTGACTTGATTCACTTATTTCATTGTTAAGCATTGATTAGCCTAGAACCTTAGAACACTAAAGAAGCATTTGTCCATTGCCATTTGATTTAAACCCTCTTCTTTATCATTGTTTATTTCTCAAATCAATTACTTGTTTTATCATTTTCTCATGCAATCAAATATATCAATTTGGTTAACTTTCAAACACTTTATGATGTTGTGCTTAGTCCCTTGCTACTCAAATCCTATCTACCCATTCCTAGAGGACGACACCACTAATTCAACCACTAAAAATACAACTTTCACGCACACCACCGTCCCTTGTAACGTAGGCTACCATCCGCATACCACTCAAAAGGTCCCCTTATGCCATCAACCAAACTTATTCTTCTCTTGTTTAGCTCTACATCTTAAGATTGTCTACTCTTGATCCCGTCAAACATAGATAGCACAATTCTCATGCCATATAGTTTAATCTCGGCATCAACCTGACCTTGGTCCTTCACTTCAAGATTTAATCTTTGGAAAATCCTTACATAAAAAACGATGTTTAAAAAGGCATAAAGGATTTCTCAACAAAAAGGGTATTTGGTTCTCTAAGGAAAGGAGAGGGATTCAACTTCAAGCAGTCTCTTCGACTTAATGATTCGATCATAACTCTTTGATCAATCTTGTCCTTGCTTCTCCTGCATCTTGAATAAAAAATCTTCATCAGTCTTACTTCATAAGTTAAAACCTCATTCGCATTTACTACTGCATGAGGGGTCACATGCGACGAATCACGAATATCCATCTTCAATACGCTCTAAAGCCTGATTTAGTTGACAAAGCCAACTTAGGACTCACTTCTCAATCATTCCCTATTCAATCATTAGCACCATGATTGCTCATCATCGACATCATAGCATCTTGCTGGTATGAGTATTCACATCATCATGCCCACAAAGCTTTTTATTAACTAAGGACTCTCGGGTCTAACTTAACCTCCTTACCCTTCTTTGCCATTCCTTTAATGGGTGAAGTTTTTAGCAATATCTCTTTCTTTTTCCTCTTGAGGTTTGGTCGATTATCTATCATTCGGCTTCACTAACCTTGACAACTAACTTTACTTCCTTGTTCTACCTTAAAATATTGAGGTCTTAATGCCAACGCATCATTTATACATTCTTTAGCATCGCGAACTCTTGCTCTTCTGATTGTGCAAATCATTATAAGAAGTCATTTGTACTCTCAACTGGTAAGCATCATCGTTAGAAGATCCGATCGAACCTTAGTGTACATCTTGCGATCCCTGAAAGCCTATAACACGAATTCTTAATGTGTCTTCTCAGATTTTAATGGTTCTTCCTGTTGGTCATCCGTAGTTAGGGAGATGCAATCCTCAACTTCAACCTTGCGTCTAGCACGGTCAATGACTCTCTCCAAAACCAAGATATAAACCAAAACTTCTCCTGGAATCAGCATCTTGAAGCGCCCCATGGAAATTTGATACATGTTCCTTAGGTGCCCTTGATAATTGCTTAGTAGACCAAGTCTTACTCACGATCAACAGTCTTGCGGTCTTCATAGATTAGTCGACTATAATACAACTTTGTTCTTTAATTTCTAGCATTAGTCAACGACAAACCTTCTATGAAAATCCATTAGTGCACAATCTAATTCCACTTAGGGAAATCCCAATTATTGAGTTAGCCCTTAGGTTCACTCCTGCCCATCTTAATCTTTCGACGATTCAAACTTACTTATGACGTTCCTTCTTGTCTTCTAGGATCTTAAGGGTCAAGGCTTTTCTCTCTGCTCACCTCAGTCTTCATTACTTCAAAATTCACGGATTCTAACTTGTTCCTTCTTTGCCTCTTCAAAGGTAGGTAGAAATACCTTAATGTCTGGACGTCCCGACCTCACATTCCAATTCTTCGTGATCCATCATTTCCAAGCTTAGCTTGCATGAGACTCTTCACCATTGATCCAGAAGCATCTACTTGGCGTGCTTTAACTCTTTCTTGGCGCGCCCACGTCCACTCTTGTCGTTCCCTCATGGTCGAAGGTCTCCGAGTCTTTAGTCTTCGAGCTCCAATAGTTTTCTTCGTCTTGCATCAGACTTTAGTTGCATGAGACTTATACTTCAGGTTCTAAGGTTAACAAGGATCTTACGGACGATGCTACACGTGCGAAGACGCCAATCCCATGGAATGAAGGCTGCCACCGACGATGCCGAACCTCAAGTAGATTAGTCCTCTTCAGCAGATCGCACAATCTTCTGATTGTCTAGATGCATACGATACTACCCTACTTCTTTGCATCAGTAGACATTCAAGCTCCTTTCCATTGCACTTAATGAAATTCTTAATAAATCCAAAACGAGGCAACTACTTAATAACACATGAAAACTTACCAAAGTGATGCACACCATTAGGGTGCAATAGCCACAGACGCAATTTAAAAGCGACAAGATATTAAAGCATCGATTAAATCAATTAGAAAAAGTGCATCCACACCATTGCTCCTAGAAATCTCACAAACTAGGCATCCTAATTATCTTAAACTCTTAATGATCAACTCTTAAAGTCACTAAATTCCAAATCTTAGGGTCCCATCCTAAGCTCCAAGGCTCTGATAGCAATTGTAACACCCTTAATTCTAGACTGAGATAAAGGCAATAAAGATAGAAAAATAGCTGGAAATATCTCAATTACTTAGAAAAGATAGCGGAAGAGAAAACCAACAAAGTTGGGGTGTTATGTCACATCTAAGCCCAAACACAGCCTAGATGCTAAGGCAATCTACGAATCCATAAATCCTTAAATCATCTAACCAATAATTCAATTATTACATCCATAAGATATCAAACTAAGGCACACATGCCACAAGTCTAAAGTAAAGGAAATAACGCTAATACTCAAAAGAGGGCAGGACTACAAGAACTAATGCGCTCATGAGCTGGTCCTATTCCATACCTAAAAACATTTTTGAATAATTAGCAAAGAACGCTAAGTAAAATCCCATTCTCACTCGTAAAGATACAACAGTATACATTAGTAGTGAAAATAGGTTTTCACACAACACCAATAGATATATGTCAACGAAACCATCATTTATCAAATACCAAGATACTCAACTCAATAAGTTGAATAAGATATAAATCAAAGACTCACCCACAGAACACCATATCAAAGAAACAACTCCAAAATAACACAGCACAAAGGAACTCCATAACAAGTACTCAAGACAAGGACGTAACCCTCCATGATTCAAGGGATTATCATAGAAATCAATCAAGCACATCTGAATACTCATATTCAAAGAATTACTCATATATATGCATACATAATATAGGGTTTAAAGGCTTATTTTACATCCTTACACTAGTCCAACCACAACACCTAATTGTAGCTGAAGCTCTCATCGCCTACTCAATTGGAGTCGAAGCTCTCACCGCCTGCTTCTTTGGAGCCGAAGCTCTCACCGCCTGCTCACATATATTCTCAATTCACAATTCACAAAAGTCGTAGCTCAATAATCGCCTACTTAATATCATATTATACACAAGAGCTAAAGCTCAAGTACCACAAATCCAGGGGTTTACACACATTTATAAAGCTCAAAGAATCATTCTCAAGAGTCCAAAGAATCATAATATATACCAAGAATCATTCTCAATACAAAAGGGAAAAACCATACTCATATACATAGATATATGTGAACAGATTACAAAACCAATACTTCTAGTAGATAGCCAAAAGGATCAACTCAAGGATTCTCAACAAATACTCAATATAGAGGTCAAGAACAATGGATTTACACTCAATAATCAAGGCAAAGTACTCAATATAACTCTCAATAGACATATCAGCAACCGGAGATAGAATAACATTGCACTGGAGGTCAACAATACACACTAGAACAGAACTCAGACCCAACTAACGGTAAAGGGTAACGGTAAACGCCCTCCCACCACACTATACCGCCAGTTCACACGGTGAATGCTCACGGGTAATACAATCCCGCCAAACACTACCTCAACACAACTAGTGGGCAACTTACACGGTAAAGACAGTACCGCTAAGGAGCACCGCTAAGCCAAAACCAAATAACAGAATCTCAAACACGAATCAGACAGTATCTCAACAATAGCTCAGAATATTGATTAGAATACACATTTTCAGAAGTCAATAAATAACAGGAAATCCCTTATAACACCATAGACGCACCAAGAATCAAGAACAACCAAATATAGCTCAAGAATATACAAGGATCTACTCAAGAACAAAGCATATCTCCAGAATATCCAAGAAAATACTTAGGGATTCCAAATATACACCAAATCATATAATAGAGTGAAAATAGTTTTGCAAGACATGTGATTTTACCTTTCAAGCTAGCTAAAGCCACCAAAATCTTTCCAAGATCACCCTATCAAACCATCACCTCCTTGATCATCTAGGAACCCAAGAACCCAAAGCAAGAATAAGAAATAGCTATAAAGATTAAGGTAAAGGGGAAGGAAATGCAACTTAAGGATAAACTCACCTTTTCTTAGCTCATAGAATCCTAAAAGATGAGTCTTTACTTGATTTCCTTGTAGATGAAGAAGATGAATTCCCAAGGTCTATTTGGGTGAAAATGGCGTGAAGATGAAAGGAGAAAGAAGAAAGGAGAGAGAAATTCTAGGTCATCTTATCCTGTAGGAGATGAATATATACTAGTTGAAATCATATACATACATATATTATATATTTTAGGTTAGGAAGAATAAGGCATGGATCCTTTTAAATGAAGAATGAACCATTTTATTTTATTAAAAATTGCCCCTAAAGACACGGCTTAGATTAATATAAATTTGGGCCAAAGAATATACATGCATATACATAAGGGATTAAAAGCCCTAAATCAAATATCCCTTATGCATTAATTATGAAGATTGGGCTTTTGGAAATTGACTAGCTTGGGAGTTATTTATTAGGTCAAGGAAATGCGCTAAATTAAATAATAACTCCTCGGGGAAATTTTACTAGAATAGTATGGGTTAAATTATTTCGGGGTGTCATAGGGTGTCGACAGCCAATGGGCGTGAGGTCAATATGGGTGTTGTTGTAGTCTTCAAGCGCCGTGGGTAGCGTCGAGTGGTAGTGGCAGGCAGTTTGGGGGTGGCAGTAGCGACCTTATTACGATGACCGAGGCTCCAAAAAACTTGTTCTTGGATAACCCACGTACAGTTCGCGAGATTGTGGACCTCGTGTATCGTAAGAAACCTGAGTATCATTGACGCAGGTATGAGGGGTGGTGGAGTTCGTAGGGGTTTCAGGTTTGAGATGGCTTGGCTGCATGATGAGGGTTGTAGGGGGTGGCGGAGAATGCTTGGCAAGATGGGAGGGCGGATGGGCGGCTTAACTGTTTACATCTTTGTGGGGAGCGTTTGTTGAGATTGGGTGGTGATCACTTCCATAAGTTTGGCGAGCAGATCTCTACGAGGGCTTAGGGACCCAGCTTCCTTGACTGAGTTCCAGCGTATCGAGGAGCAATTGACCCGCCTTAAAGCCCAGGAGGACATTTTTTGGAGGCAGCGTGCCAAGTAGCATTGGTTGAGGGGAGCTGATGTGAATACACGGTTCCATTAAAGATATGCTTCTGCTCGTAAAAAGAAAAACACTTTGTCTAGACTTCAAAATAATGCTAGTGTTTGGGTTGAGGGTGAGACTATGAAGTCTGTTGTATTGAGCTATTTTGATAATATATTTCGATCTAGTGATTCAACCTCTATGGATTCTTTCTTTAGCTCTGTTGTTCCTTGGGTTTCACAGAGATAATGATTTTTTATTGTGTTTTGTTGAGTATGCTAAAGTTAAGGCGACCATATTTTCTATATTTCTTGATAAAGCTTTTGGCCCAAATGGGATGCACCCAGGGTTTTATTAGCACTATTGGGATGTGGTTGGGGGGATGTGTCAGCGTTTGTGGTTAATTGCCTAAATTCATGCTCTTTTTCGAAAGGGCTCAATGATACTAATGTTGTGCTTATCCCTGAAAAGAGTGTCGCTGAAATTGTTCAGACTTAACGCCTATAGCTTTGTGTAATGTTGTTTACAAGATCATGGCTAAACTCTTAGTGAATAGGATGAAGCCTTTGTTGGGGTGGGGGGTGGTCTAATCTCTAAGTCTCAGAGTGTTTTCATCACAGATATGATCATCATTGATAATATTCTTGTAGCTACGGAGGTGGGACATTTTCTGAATAGGAAGCAATGTGGTTTGGTTGGTTGGGGGGCTCTTAAGCTAGACATGGCAAACACTTATGATCATATGGAGTGGCCTTTCCTGCGTAAGATGTTAGTAGCGATGGGTTTTGCTGATGGATGGGTGATATGATCTCAATTGTGCATATTTTTCTAAGTGTTTTGGATCAACTTTAGAGCTTAAATGTATTAAATTGCTATCTCTAATGCATATTCCTTGCTTTCTCAATTAGATATGGTTTCATTCTTGATTTGAGTGTTTTACGGTGTTTGTTAGTGCTTTGAAACCATTTTAGATCAAATGCAAAGCAAGGGAACATTTAAAGACATGTTTGGGAGTCAAAATGGATGAAGAATGCTTACATTGAAGCCTCAACGCGTCTAGGATCATATTAGACGCGTCCAGAATTTCCAGTGTGCAATGTTGTTGAGCCAAGGTCAAGGCTCGACGCGTCGAGAAATTGCCGTAGCAATTTTCGGAAAAATCTTCAAGGCTCGACGCGTCGAGAATCCTGTGACAGCACTAAAATCTGCTTCGCGGAATTGCCTATTTTGCCCCTATTTTTGCTCCCACTATAAAAGGCTCATTTTCCCAAAACCCTAGGACCTAAGCTGCGTTTTTAAGAGGCAAAAAGGAGTGAGTGAAAGGTGTTATCTCTTCAATGGAGTGAAGGAGGGATCCACCACTTTGGAGAAGAAGATTGTCATCTCAATGAGCTATCAAGGCTTTGGGAGGAAGAAGGAAAGTTTGGAAAGCTATATTCGGGAGAATTTCCTTTCCTTTCCTTTACTTTCTTAGTCTTTGTAAACTCTTTATTACTTGAGCTTTAAATTCAATCCTAGCCATGATTGGCTAAAGTAATTTTGGGATTTTTGGGTGATAGGTGTTTATGAATCCTATTTGCCTTGTTCTTCATGTTTAATGATATGTTTATATTTGGGTTTTATAACTTATGATGCAATTGTGATTTCTATTGTGATGCTTGTGATTAAAGGCCTAAATTACTTGTATCTTGCTATAATTGTGTCTTTATGGGAGTTAGGGCATATATTAGAGCACTCACTTTTGCACTTGACATTTGCACCTTGGGAGAGGGCATATTTGTTAAGGGATTTTACCCAGATTGCTTGTTCCTGATTTGTTATTGTGATTATCTCATGGGAGTGAGTATTCCAAAGTTCTTTATTGTGGGTTTGAATTATGGGAGTAATTCCTTCCCCTAATGAATGCAATCATCCACATTTGTTAGAACCCAAATTACATATCTCACCTTAGTTTGGCATTAGGATATTAAACACTTAAACCCGGAAATCCCACTCTCTCTATATTGTTTTCATCAACTAGCTTTCATTATTCTATTTTATTACAATATTTGCAACCGTTCAAACACCATTTTCGTTTGGATTAGCTTCATAAGAGTATGTTAGTAACTAGTGTTCGATACGCCCCGCTTCCCTGTGGATCGATACCCCGGAATACTCTGGGTATTTGAATTGTTATAAAAATATGCTACAATCAATGGGTCAATTTAATTATGCTCTATGTCACTACGGTCTCTTATAGTTTCACGATAAATGGGGTTAGTAGTGAGCAAGTTACTCCTACCGGTGGTTTGAGGTAGGGTGACCCCCTCTCTCCGTATCCGTTTATTATCTGTGCAGAGGGTCTCTATTTGCTCCTTTAGAAAGCTCAGGCGGAGGGTTCCATCCATGGTTGCAGGGTGGCTAAGGGTGCCCCCCTATTTCACACTTGTTCTTTGCGGATAATAACCTACTTTTCTTTAGAGCTAATGCCCAGGAAGTAGGGGTTGTTAAACATTGCCTGAATGTGTACGAGAATATGTCTGGTCAGGTGGTAAATTTCCACAAATCTAGTGTTTGTTTTAGCATGAATACATCTGAGGAGCACAGAAAGGAGGTGGCTGAAGTGTTAGGCATTGCACAAGCTCTCAACTTTGGTAGCTTGATGTAGCCGTGATTAACTACCATTCTGGCCAGCCAAGTTGTGATCATTATTCTGACTTGCAACCGGCATTGGTTCTGACTGAGCACTGCACCCTTGCCCTACTGCAACATATGTTCGTACCAGAAGCACATGTGTGTGTGTGTGTTAGGGGGGGGGGGATTGACTTCTCACGGTTCTTATTCCCCGGTTATGCATCTGATGCAGTTCCATGGGCCGACAGTATTTTGACAATGTTAGTAGCCGCACCACCAATCTCCTCCGGTTGTGCCACCACCCTAGTTGATGGTCCTGTTGCATTCGCAGCAACAGAAGAAACGATTCTAGTGGCGCAATTAGCTTCACTATACTCTCCGGATAATGGGTTGTGTTTGCCGGGAGGAATCTCCAGCCGCCAGAGGCTGATCAACATTCTGAGTAGTACCAGGGGTCCCGACAACGAAACGTGACCATCGCCAGCGTCACAACATCGATTAGAAACCTGGAGCACCGACAATTTCCCCTGTTGCGATAACGGGGATACTTCCGTCGAATTCAATTTTGGTCTCGAACACTGTTGCTTTGACGATCGGTCATGGAAAAGTTGATCTTGAGATGGTTGGGAAGGGTGAAGACATTGCCCGCGGTCTAAGCTTGAAGCAGTTTCGACGATTGCTTTTGGAATTCTCACTTTCGCTTTTAGCTCTCGCATTCGCATTCCGTTAAAGTTTCATACTGAATGCATGAAGAATGACTTATTTATTTATTTATTTATTTATTTTCCTCATTTTTTATTCCGTTGTTCATAAATAGAGGAGAAGAATAGGTAATGAGTTTTTTGTATTAAAAACAAAAAGGTAATGAGTTTTTTTTTTCTTTTTTAAAATAAGGTAATGTGTTTTATGATTACTAAATGATTTGAATTCAGTAGTAGGATATTTAAAGTAGGCAAATAAATATGGTAATGAGTGTCAAATTGATAGTTTAATACAAAAGTCTCTAACCAGACATAATCTTATTATTGATTTATTTATTATTTTTAATGATTTAATATTATATTTACATATTTAATTTAATTTAGACAATTTATATTAAAGATTTATTTGTATGTGATTATTATATTTAGGAGTGGAAATAGGCTAGGCTGAGCCGAGCTTTAGAAATTTAGGCCTGGGCCAACTATGAAAATCTAAAACTTGAGCCTGGGCCTGGGCCTATATGTAGGCTTTTTTTTAGGCTCAAGCCTGAGCCTACAGTTGACCTAGCGTGACCTAAAGCCTTTTTAAAAGTCTATTTAAAGAATAGGCTTTTAAAAAGGCTTCAAAATATATCATAAATAGGTTTTGAGCCTATTTAGATAGGTTTTGAGCCTATTTAAGACCTCCATTTTTAAGCCTTTTAAAGTATACCTGTAAAAGATTTATAAAAAATACCTAAGTTCAATTGTATTATTATTTGTTATCTTATATAATATCACAAATAATAAACAATCAACTCACATAATTAAGTTGTGATATTTCATTATATATATATATATATATATATATATATATATATATATATATATATATATATGCCAGGCATGTAGTATAGGCCTGAGAGCTTAGTATATATAGGCCTGACCTGTTTAGTTAAATAGGTTCATTATTGCATGAACTATGGTCCACACAGCTGTGTGGACCAAAAATAAAAAGGACATTATTTTTGTACTGAAGGTACATTATTTTTGTACTGTAAGTACATTATTTGACAGTAATATCATGTACATTCAGTACAAAAATAATGTACCCTAAAATAATGTATCTATAGTACAAAAACAATGTACCTTCAGTTCAAAAATAATGTACTTTTTATTTTTGGTCCACACAGCTGTGTGGACCATAGTTCATGCAATAATGATTGCTACTAAACGAGCTAACCTAACCAGGCTTTAATTAGGCCTGGCCTAATATGATAAAAAATAATTTTTAAATCCAATAAAAAAATGCAACACTGTAATTTACTATTAAAGGACAATTTTTTTTTATGGTTATTAAAGGACAATTTAATTCAACCTAATAGTAATAAATTAAAATCAATTTAGGTTTGTTTTTCTTGATTTTTTCTTACAGTGTACGTCTGTACCTAGTCCTTCAGTCCTTGCCAGCTGCCACTTGCGAATCTAATCTACCTTCGACGGACCGGGACTCCACCGATAGCCTTAGTCTTCGCGGCTTCACGACATTCAGCCGGGAGTCGGAGACCTCCAGACGGCAGACCACCGGCGCCTTCGTGGTGGCTGGAAAACCTTCGCTGCATCGCAAATCTGAGGCGGATGCAGGTGAGTTTTGGCAAGAATTTTTTTTTTTTTTTTTTTAAATTTTCGAATCATCGAAGGTGCATTGATAATTTGATATGTATATATTATGTTTTCTCTGGATTTACCTATTTTCGAATCATCGAATGGGTTCTGATATTTTGTTTTCAGTTTTTTTTTTTTTTGCTGGATTTTTTGTGGTTTTGACCTACTCTTATTTTTTCTCGATTACGTTAATTATTATTATTTATTATTATTTCTTCTGACTGTTCAAGATTTCTGGTGGATGGTAAAGTTTTGCCGTTTGTCCACATTACAGCGTCATACTCTAGAAATCAGTGTTATGTGTATAGATTTCGCTAACTGGGTCTGCTTCTTCATCTCCATTTGCATTTCCCAAAGATTTATGTATTCACAGATATACAATTAAATTGCCCATTTTATTTTTCCTTTTACACATGCAACTGTTGTTCAGTCATACAAATGCAAATTGTATGCTTGCTTTTTTCCTTTTAATTATTATGCATTTGATTTTTAAACATATGGATGTTTGGAACTTGGGAAGTTATTGGGGCAATCGTGTTTCTGAAGCAGAATTTTGGGTTTTCATAAGAATATTTAATGGAATACAGTGTAGTGTATTGTGTGTGTGTGTGTGTTATATAGTTTTGATTCATTCATTGATAAATCACATCATAGAATGTTAGATGAAATGTGTTTCTGGATTCACCCAAGAAAAAGAAAAAACAAGAAAGAAACAGAATAGGAAAATTATTAATATTTGAACGTTGTGGATGGTAAGGTTTTACCCTTTGTCCTCAGCTTCAAACTCTAGAAATCAGTGGGTTGCAATTTGCACATTTTGTTTTTGTTTTTTTTTTGTTGTTGTTTATATTTAATTTTGGTAAATTTAGTTCAATTACCAGTATTCTAATTTTGGTTCTTTATTTAGGGTAAATAGAAAATTCTGTTCTTTAAGCTTTCTGTACCTTAATTCCTTAAGCTGTTCTTTAAGGAAAATCTTATGCTGTTTTAAGTGAAAAATATGTTCTTTAAGATTTCTGCTAATAGTTCCCCATTCCTTTTATTCTTCTGCTAAAACTATTGAAAGGGGACCTTGAGCTAAATTATTTCACTCAATTATATGAACAAATGCAGTTCTATCATCCTTGACTCTACAGTAGATTAATTGATGAATATCTGTTGCTAGTTTAATTGATTAATGTTGTTTCCAATTTAATACTTCACAAATTATTATTGTTTGTTTTAGTTTTAATTTGTTTTTTATTTGAACTATTTTGTATTTTAACTATTTTCTACATCTGCCATTGGTGTGCCAGTGGTCCAGGCTGTGAAACCAATCAGAAAATCACAGTACGTCACTGCTAGTGCTGGTTAAAGTACAATATTCTAAACAACCTCATTGCTACTCGATCATTTCTCGTAGCCTCTGAAAGGGTCTTCCTGCCACTTGTTCTCTTTTGTCTACGGTTGCCAGAATCTCATAAAACCCTGTCCTATCTTCACCGCAGTCCGATGGATGTGGAATACTTGAAACTGTTTGTGGAGGAGACATCGTGGTACAACCACTTGGTGCTGGGAGCCTTGTTGCCGGAAAAACTGTGGGGTCCTCTGTCACACTTCTTCCAAAGTTGGCTCCGCAACTACATTGGCGGAACCTTACTCTATTTTGTGTCTGGTTTTCTTTGGTGCTTCTACATCTACTACTTGAAACGTGGCCGTTATGTCCCTAAAGGTATTTCCTTTTATTTTTATATATTTTATTTTCCTCCATCTGATAATCTCAAGGGTTTAAATTCCATAGATAACTGTGTATGTATGTATAGATTGTTGATTTATTCAATTTGATTTCTAGTTTTATTTGGTTCCTTTGATCTTTGTAGAGAGCTTAGTGGAACCTGATTTTCTGGATTCATATTTGTATTATTTGGTATGTTTGATTAAGTGTTGATTGGAATAATTAACAATGTTCAATTGTGAACCTCAATTACTAGCTATCTGAATTTATCCAGCCTTAACTTTTCACCTTTTTGCAACTTTGCAAGACATCTAATTTATGAATTCTTTTATGGGACATTTGGTTGAGATTTGAATAATTATTGTTTGTTTGTGAATTATAATGCTGTCTTTGCTTTTGCGTTTGAACTGAAATACATTCATATAGATGAATTAATATGGCTGATTCATCTGACTCTTAGACAATTATAATGGATATGAAATGCGATCCAGTGTTGAAATTAATTGGCAGTTTAAACAAAGTAATCCAACCAACATCGGTAAGGTTGAAGTTATTAACAATTAATTACCAATTTGCATTTGATATCTTCTATCAACAATCTCACAAGATGTTCTAGATTGTTGAGGTTGCTTTTCTGACAAGCTCAAAACACACTTGATGTTCTGGTTGACATTTGTGAAATCAGAAAAATCTGTGTTTCTTACTTGCATTTTCTACAATGGCATGCTGCCATATATATACATGTTGGAAACCTCTACACTATTGATGTCATTTCATCTTTCTATGCTACACTATTGAAGACATTTCATCTTTCTATACTACTGATGCCATTTCATCTTTCTATGCTACACTATTGAAGCCATTTCATCTTTCAAGGCATAATATAATAATTCTCAACATCCCCCCTCAAGCTGGAGGGTGAATATCAAAAGCTCCAAGCTTGTTACACAAATATTCAACTCTAGGACCTCTTAAAGCTTTGGTGAAGATGTCAGCCAACTGATCATTTGTACCTACAAATGAGGTAACAATTTCCCCGGATGCAATCTTTTCACGAACAAAATGACAATCAATCTCAATGTGTTTTGTTCTCTCATGAAAGACAGGATTAGATGCAATATGCAAAGCTGCTTGATTGTCACACATCAGTTTAATCGGCCCTTTCATGTAGAATTTTAATTCAGATAGGAGATGCTTTAACCAGATTAGTTCACATGTTCCCAAGGCTATTGACCGATATTCTGCCTCTGCACTAGATCGAGCCACCACATTTTGCTTCTTACTTTTCCAAGATATTAGGTTGCCTCCAAGAAAAACACAGTATCCTGATGTTGATTTTCTATCCCAAGGGCATCCAGCCCAATCTGCATCAGTATAACCAATAATCTCTGTATTTCCATGATCCTTGTATAACACTCCGGTCCCGGGAGACTTCTTGATGTATTGTAGAATCCTTATGACAGCATCCCAATGGCTGTCACATGGGGAGGCCAAAAACTGACTCACAATACTCACTGCAAAAGAAATGTCAGGACGGGTGACGGTTAAGTACAACAGTTTTCCAACCAACCTTCGATATCTTCCTGGATCTGAAAAGAGTTTCCCTTGTTCTGGTACAAGCTTAATATTAGGATCCATGGGAGTATCAATTGGTCTACAATCAAGCATACCTGTTTCCTCTAATATGTCTAAAGCATATTTTCGTTGAGATATACAAATCCCTTGCTTTGACTGGGCAACTTCTATCCCTAAGAAGTATTTTAATTTTCCAAGATCTTTTGTTTCAAAGTGTTTGAAAAGATGTTGCTTTAACTGGACCATTCCTTCCGCATCATTTCCTGTGATAACAATATCATCAACATAAACAACAAGATAAATACTTTTACCTTGTTGATGCCGATAGAACACAGAATGATCCACTTTGCTCCGAATTAACCCAAAATCTTGTAGAACTGTGCTAAAGCGTCCAAACCAGGCACGTGGAGACTGTTTCAATCCATAAAGAGAGCGTTTTAGTTTGCAAACCAGGTTAGTCTCCCCCCCTTGAGCAACAAATCCAGGAGGTTGCTCCATATACACTTCCTCTTTGAGATCCCCATGTAAGAATGCATTCTTGATGTCTAACTGGTATAGAGGCCAATGATGTATAGCAGCAATAGAGAGAAAGATCCTGATGGAAGAGATCTTGGCCACAGGTGAGAATGTATCGGTGTAATCAACGCCAAATACTTGAGTGTACCCCTTGGCTACGAGTCGAGCCTTGAGTCTGTCTACCTATCCATCTGGTCCAACTTTGACGTTATAGACCCATCGACAACCAACAACTGTTTTGCCAGGAGGTAATGGAACCAAGTCCCAAGTTCCCGAGGAATGTAAAGCAGCCATTTCATCTACCATAGCTTGTTGCCAACCAGGATGAGAAAGAGCCTCTTTAACCGATTTAGGAACATAAACAGATGATAAACTAGAGATGAAGGCATTATAAACAGGGGAAAAACGGTGATAAGAGACAAAATTATATATAGGATAGGGATTGCGAGTAGACCTGTTACCTACCCGACTAGCAATGGGAGGACTGGAAACTGGAGCAGGAACCGCATCCAAGGGAAGAGACAGCTCAGGAGATGAATCAGCAGGTTCAATGTTTGCAGCAGTAGTGGTTGGTGGCAATGTTGACCGACGATGATAGGTGAACTGGAATGGAGAAATAGTGTGTGTTTGTGATGGATTGGGAGGTAGGACACTAGGAGGTAGTGGCATTTCTATCCCGCCTTCAAACGAGGGAACTGGTAGGACATCAGGAAAAGGATCCACAACCCCTGTAGAGTCAGATGAAAAGAATGGAGTGTTTTCAAAGAAGGTAACATTTGGTGATACATAGAACCGCCGTGTGTCAGGGCAATAACATCTGAAACCTTTTTGAACCCTAGAGTACCCCACAAAAATACATTTCAAAGACTTGGGTGCGATCTTATCACGACCAGGAGTAATATCATGAACAAAACAAGTACAACCAAAAACCTTAAGTGGAAGTTTGTGTAATGGCTCTTGAGGAAACAGTAGGTTGTAAGGTATTTTGCCGTGTAAAACAGATGATGGCATACGGTTAATAAGATAACATGAATGAAGGATAGCATCACCCCAGAAACAAGAAGGGACCTTATAGTGAAGAAGCATAGTCCTAGCAGTTTCCACTAGATGTCTATTCTTCCGTTCAGACACACCATTTTGTTGTGGGGTGTTCGGACAAGAAGACTCATGGAGAATACCCTCCGATTCAAGAAGGGTAGTCAAAGGAGTATTGAAATATTCCTTGGCATTATCACTCCGAAGAATTTTAATAGACACTCCAAACTGATTTTTAATTTCATTATGAAACTTTTGAAAGATGTGAAACAGTTCAGAACGTCGTTGCATTAGGAAAACCCAAGTACAACGAGAAAAGTCATCAATAAAAGTAACAAAATACCTAAAACCTAACACAGATGCGACACGACTAGGACCCCAAATATCACTGTGAACTAAAGAGAAAGGAGATGAAGATACTTTATTGACCCGTTCAGGAAATGAGGTTCTGGAATGTTTTCCATACTGACAAGATTCACACTCTAGTGAAGACAACTTTGAGAGATTTGGTTCAAGTTGTTGCAGTTTCTTCAAACTTGGATGACCTAGACGACAATGAGTAAGGGAAGGAGAAATAGTAGCACTACAGACAGCGGAAGCAGGAGTAGATAAGCGGTATAGTCCTTTTGATTCATACCCCGAGCCAATCGTCTTCCCCGAACGACGGTCCTGTATAATAACAGAATCAGAAGAAAATGTAACTAGGCAATCCAGAGAGTGAGTAAGTTGACGAATGGAAATCAAGTTAAAAGGACATGTAGGTATGTACAGAACTGATGATAAAGGTAAATTAGGAAGAGGCCTTGCTTTACCAACACCATGAGCAGTACATATGGATCCATTACCAAATACAATTGATGGAAGAGACTTAGAATCTGTGAAGTGAGTCAATAAAGAAGAATTACCACAGATATGTTCAGAAGCACTTGAATCAAGGACCCATGATCCAAGAGAGCCAGATTGAGAAACCAAGGCAGTGTGAGTCTCTTTGGTGTGAGCTACAGGAGTGACAACAGCAGCTTGGGCACTAGCTTTAAATCGGGCAAACTCTTCATATTCTGTAAGAGAGATAGTTTTAGAACCTGAATCCTGTTTGAGCTCAGCCACATTTGTAGGGGCAAGCACCGGTCTCCCATGCAGCTTCCAGCATCGATCCCGTGTGTGTCCAGATCGATTGCAGTAATCGCAATATCTAGTGTTTTTCTGCCCACTACGGTCTTTATTTCGGTTGCCCAAATGGTTACCTCGACCTCCTTGGATCACAAGAGCAGATTGGTCTGTGGTGGGTGCAGAAGTCTCACCAGGAAAGGAAGTCACTTGAAGAAGGCGTTTGAACAATTATTGGATCCCTGGTACAACATTATCTCCAAGAATCTGGTTTCGAGTATTCTCAAACTTAGGGCCTAATTTAGATAAAACAAAAACAACAAAAAAATTTTCACGTTGGGCAATCTGTTCCGCAGGTGTCCCTCCAGTTGGTAATAGCTTATTAAACTCAGTTAATAAACTTTGAGTTTTCCCAAGAAAGGCTTCCATACTCATACAATCCTTCTTTAAGTTAACCAAATTATTAACAACTGTGTAACATTGAGAAACATCATTAGTGTATAAGGACTTGGCTTGATTCCATACCTCAACACATGATTTAAAAACTCTGAACAGTTGAATTAACTCAGGTGAAAGGGATTGCCACAAGAGACTACAAAGTTGGGCATCCACTCTTTTCCAAATTGCCTTCTCATTTTCTGGAACCTTTTCTTCCCCCTTTTCCAAATGGTCACTAACACCTTGGCCCATAAACCACATTTCAACAGCATCGGACCACGAATGGTAGTTTTGTGACCCACATAATTTTTCAGAGGTAATAATTGGATTTCCAGATAAATTTGGCAAAAACACTGAGCTAGAAATAACATTCTCAACACTGTCAGAAGTTTCCTTAATACCAGTTGAAGACATGGTTGACAAAAAGGAATATTAGCAGGTGAGTGAGAGAGTACCGTTGACCGGAATATTTTGCCGGAACAGTGCCTTTGACCGGAACAGTACCGTTGACCAGTGTTGACCGGCGTTGACCGGCGACGGCGAAGGATCTGGAAAAACACTGCTAGATACGTCTCCTCGAAACGAACCCAATGGAGAAAACGGAACCTTGATCGGAGATCGGAGGAGAAAGATATGACCGGAAAACAGTCGCTGTTTTTACGCCACTGCCGGAAAATATTTGGAAAAAGAAAAACCAGAAGAAAAACAGCCTAGGAAAGAGGCTCTGATACCATGTGAAATCAGAAAAATCTGTGTTTCTTACTTGCATTTTCTACAATGGCATGCTGCCATATATATACATGTTGGAAACCTCTACACTATTGATGTCATTTCATCTTTCTATGCTACACTATTGAAGACATTTCATCTTTCTATACTACTGATGCCATTTCATCTTTCTATGCTACACTATTGAAGCCATTTCATCTTTCAAGGCATAATATAATAATTCTCAACAACATTGATCAATGGACTTCCTTTCTAACTGTATAAAACATTTCTTTTGATGCTTCGTTTGTTATTTTGGTAGTTGAAATTTCAATGAACTATAAATGCTTGCTTGTTTCTCATTGCACTGGACATGTTTGTTGTAGATGCGATCCCTTCAAATAAAGCTATGCTCTTGCAAATAGGAGTTGCAATGAAGGCTATGCCGTGGTACTCTGCTCTCCCCAGTGTGTCCGAACACATGATCGAAAGCGGATGGACTAGATGTTTTTCAAGTATAAGTGATGTAGGATGGCTTCTCTATGTTGTCTATCTAATTGTTTATCTTGTTATTGTGGAGTTTGGAATCTATTGGATGCACCGAGAGTTGCATGACATAAAACCACTTTACAAGTATCTTCATGCTACACACCATATCTACAACAAGCAAAATACACTTTCTCCCTTTGCCGGTATGTTCCACCATCTACTCATTTAAATTCTTTATTTATTTGTTGGCAGTACCTACTTAGTAGTTACTCCAATGTGTGCTTTGCTCATATCGTTTTATTCCTCTCTTTTTTAAATATATATGTTTTGGCTTGAATTAATACTCAATTTAGTCCTCGACTATAATGGTTTTTCTCGATTTAGTCCTAAATATTTTCTTGTGCTTAATTGGGTCTTGGACTTTGATGGTTTTACCTAATTGAGTCCTCTGTTAAGATAGCTTGGTAATTTCCCCTCCATCAATACCCATTTTAGTCCCCGATTAGGTATATAGTATATAGTCCTCAACTATATAGAGGTTTTTCTTGATTTAATCCTTGATTCTAACAGTTGAAGACTCAATTAGGTAAAACCATCAAAGTCCAAAACCTAATTAAGCACAAAAAGATGTTTAGGACTAAATCGAGAAAAATCACTATAGTCGATGACTAAATTAGGTATTAACTCGTTTTGGCTTTAATGGAATTCCAGTCACTAGAAATGGTGTTTTTGACATAGATTCCAAGAATTTGCTTGGGTGGTGTTGAGTTCTCTGAATTCCTAATAATTTTGCAAATGAATGAAATTTAGTTTAGATAGTCTCTTAACTTCAGTTTTGTTATTTGAATTTGCACGACTTCTTGCATCTCCAACACTCATTTAATTTGAGACTTGTTAATGTAGTGATTTCTCTTGCTACTTGTTCTAGGTTTGGCATTCCACCCGTTGGATGGGATACTGCAAGCAGTGCCACACGTAATCGCTCTTTTCCTGGTACCAATACACTTCAGGACACATATAGCCCTATTGTTCATGGAAGCCGTATGGACTGCAAATATTCATGACTGCATAGACGGTAAAATATGGCCCGTCATGGGGGCTGCCTTTCACACCATTCATCATACCACTTATCGTCATAATTATGGCCACTACACAATATGGATGGACTGGATGTTCGGAACCCTTCGTGATCCCAAGGAAGATGAGCTCAAGAAGATGTAGTGTGCATGGCTGCAATTATGGCTGGTTTAGTCTCTCGTGTGTGTTCTATATGATTGATTTATATTTGTTGCTGCGCTAGAACAAATTTTTTTTTTTAACTCTTTTTGCCATTGGACTTGAAAATTAACAAAAATTTGCTCATTATCATAACTGTCACTATGTTGTTATAGCTAAGTTGTTCATGCTCTGTTTGTTATTAACAGTGTTTTTAAATAAAATTGTTATTGATGTTGTTGCTGCTGTTGTTATTCTTGGTGCTAAATGCTACTTAAAGTTGGCAAATGAATATATTTGAATAGAATAACTAAGTTAATGTTATGTTTGATAGAACTTATTTTAAAGTTATATCTTATTTCAGCTTACAAATAAGTTGGTAAAACTTATTTTAAAATTTATAGTTTATTTTAGTTTACAAATAAGTTATAAGTTCTCTTTGGTAAAACATTAAAACATAAGAAGTTTAAAATAATAGTTTATTTTAAAATGCTATTTTTAAATAATGCTTTAAAATAAGCTAATATTTACTAAACAATATTTACTAAATTTTAAAGGTCGGCCAAACATAGTTCAAGTATATGTATATTATCTTAGGCTACCTTTATCTATGTAAGTGTATTTCACTTTCAAAAGTAGGGCTCATATCCACATCATCAAATTTAAAATTACTTCACTATTTTTTTCTGCATCTATGCAATACTTTCTCACTTTAAAAAAATGGCCTAAACGCAATGGAGTAGTTCAAGTGACAAGTGAGCTCTCTTTGTGGGGAAGAATTTTGGGAGAACTTTAAAAAAATGGCCTAAACGCAATGGAGTAGTTCAAGTGACAAGTGAGCTCTCTTTGTGGGGAAGAATTTTGGGAGAACCTGGGTTAAATTCCCACTGATTTACCAAAAAAAAAACTTTAAAAAATACTCTCACCTTCACATCACAATTATATATTCATATATTTCCTAATAAATAAATATATATATATTCCAATAAAATATTTAAAAAGCTGTTTTATTTAGCAAGCTTTCAACCTACCGTGGCAATAAACAAAACAAAAAGATACGAAGTAATTTTTTTGTTGCTACCTCACCTAGCAAGTGATAAACTTGTTGGCTTGAGGTTAGACTTATCGAAATAAAATTCAGGTCATTTTCTAGTTTGATGATGGTAACTTAAGTACAATCAATGATGCATATATCATGTCAAGTCTTTGGTACAATGCAACAACTTCAAACCTGGTGACCTGCATCCATAAAAGTGGAGTTCTTTTACGGTTTTTGAGAAGTTTTTGTAAATGTGATTAGGAAAGAGAAAATGAGAGGAGTGGAAAAAAAAAATCTTATTTTTAAAAAAAATAATTAAAGGCTTTGTCAGGCGCGCCTGACGCACCCAGCAGACGCGTGCAATACACGCGCCCGCTGGGCGCACAGGTGATTGCCACGCATGCGCGGCGCGAATATCTTTGGATTCCGCGCGTATATATTACTGTTCCAATAACCATCTTACAGATGATCCCAATTCTTCTCTCTCTTGCCTTCTCTAACCTCCAACCTCACATTTCACTATTCCAAAAACCTTAAAAAAACTCATATAGTAGATGTTGTGCAATCAATGATGCATATATCATGTCAAGTGTTTAGTACAATGCAATAACTCTAAACCTCGTGACTTAAGTGCAATCAATGATGCATATATCATGTCAAGTCTTTGGTACAAAACCTAGTAGGAATGATTTTGGCTCAACATGTATATACAAATAAATATAGGTCTTACACATTTATTCAATTTAGCACATGTAGTTTCCAATATAATATGGAGTACTAACTATTACCCCCCTAGCCTTTTGGTTCACTGGAAAATATTTGAAAGAAATGGAATTCAAATTCTATGGAAAAAAATTTACCAGGAAAACAGATTTCACTGTTTGGTGGGTGGAAAAGAAATTACTGGGAATATGAATTTCATTGTTTGGTTGGGTTTGGAATGGTAAGGAATTATGAATAAAGACCAATATGCCCTTTGTAATAATGATTTGGCCATATATTTTTTTGAAAACATATATTTGGCTATATATAGTTATATACATGTGTAATTAATAAATTTTTGAGGATAAAATAGTCCAAAAATACTTTCTTCCCACCTTCCTTGGAAAACAAAATACCTAACTCTACTTAGGAATTTGTTTTCCTTCTTCTTTGAGAAGTCAAATTCCATGGAAACCATTTTCCATCCAACCAAACAACATAATCTTTCATTTTCCTCAACTTTTTGGAAACCATTTTCCATGGAATTGATTTTCAATCCAACAAAACATGCCATTATTGGTTTTTTTTTTTTTTAAACAATTGTAATGTGTTTCTTAAGGTTATTTATTTGAATCCATTTGATTTTTAAAATGTTGTATACATTTTGACCTTGTTAAACAACTTATTTTATGTCGAAAAATTTTTACAACTACTACTAAGAATGTGCTCATTCATGTGACGATGGCACAAGTTGTGAAACCAATTGGAAAATCATAGAACACTATTAGTGCTTGTGGGCTTGTTTGGTGATCAGCGGTTAGCGTTAGCGGTTATCGAATAGCGGATTATATTTCTGAGTTTGACTAGCGGAATGTATTAGCGGTTTGTAAAAAAATGTCTGGTAAAATTATCTGTTTAAAGCGGTTAACATATAAAATCACCAAAATGATATACATATAATAATACTCCGTAGTAGTAGTAGTAGTAGTAGTAGTAGTAGTAGTAATAATAATAATAATAATAATAATAATAATAATAAAACAAAAAAAATAAAAAATAAAAACTAAAAAGACATCGTAAGTTGTTAAAAAAAGGGACCTTGAGCTCCTTTATAAAAGGGAAGGGAGCTCAACGCCCCTTATTCTCCTCTTGCCCATCCCACATCGGATGGGCAAGAGAAGAGAAGCCTCAGGCTTTTAAATAACATAATTTTTATTTTAATAAAAGGGAGGGTGTTTTGGGGAAGAATTATTCTTCCCCAAAACCCAAACGCTATTATATATTAGCAACGTTTGGGATTTCAGCGGTTTGGAGTAAGCCGCTGCTCCAAACCACTGTCGGTCAAACCGTTAAAGATAGTCAAATTAGTCAAAATTTAGAGGATCTACAGTTAATGATTAACACACCCGGTATGTTCTTATACTCAGACGATAGATAAAAATTATAAACTAATATGAGCCCGTCAATACTTAAATATTGAGAAAAATATAATGATATCAGTAAATATTATAAATCTTTAAACGCTGCAAATGTACCAAACATAACGACAAATGTGTTAAATAATGGTAAAAAATTTAAGTACATTTTTAGAAATTTAGGCAATATGCATTAGTAATATTTATAGAAAAAATATATTTTCATTTTTTTTATGTGTGACTGCAATCTAATCTATACATAATATTTGCTCAACATTATTATGCCAACATTCTTGATTAGGATAAGAGTTAAGACTCAAAAAATAACACTTCTTTCCCCTTGTTCTCGCCATAAAATATTGTGATAAATGAGTTGGTAATAACTTCACAACAAAATTTTCTTTAAAAAAAAAAAAAAAAACAAGTCTCTTACTGATTTTGAGATCATATGCAATTTGTTAAGAGTCCGAACATATGAGTTTATAAAACCATAGTTAGACTAGTTAATTGGTTAAATTTAATTTTTTAGTATGATTTGATTAATGTGTATTATAGTCCGGTTGAGTGACCTGGTTCACTTTAGATTCACTATATTAAAAATTTTTAATAATCAAGGATGAAATGTGATTTATGTAATTTTTAATAATCAAGGATGAAATGTGATTTATGTATAATAATGAGCAAAAGTGAAATTTATTCTTGCAGCTAATACCAAATGAAATTTCTTGAATTGCCATGAAATTCTGTTCGTAATTTCTCTCCATGCTTTTCTCAGCGGCAACACCACTGAGAGCTACTACTAGCAAGAGCCGAGCAGCGGAACAGAGCTGCTTAGCTATCCTCCAACTCTGCAATTCTCTCCCCAAACTCTCTCAAGTGCAAACCCAGATTCTCAAGTTAGGCCTGGAATCCAACCCTCTTGTCCTCACCAAGTTCGCTTCAGTTTCCTCTGAGCTCGGCGCCATAAACTACGCTTCAGCCTTCATTTTCGGCCCAGCCACGGAACCTCGCGTCTTTGACGCTTTCCTTTTCAACACCGTGATCAGAGGTTTCGCTCAAACCCGTGATTCTAAGCGCAATGCGGTGTTTCACTACCAGAAAATGTGCAATCTTGGTGTTTTGCCTAATAAGTTTACCTACCCTTTTGTTCTTAAGGCATGTGCTGGGATTGGAGACTTGAGGCTAGGCGAAACGGTGCATGGATTAGTGGTGAAGTTGGGGTTCGGTGATGATAGGAATGTTTTGAACACTCTGGTTCACATGTACTGTTGCTGTAGCGGTGGGGTTGAGTATGGGAGGAAGGTGTTCGATGAAATGCCTAAGTGGGACTCGGTTGGGTGGAGTGTGATGATAGGTGGGTATGCACGGTGGGGTATGTCCACAGAGGCTGTTGGGTTATTTAGGAAGATGCAAATGGCAGGGGTGAGGCCTGATGAGATCACAATGGTCTCTGTCTTATCTGCCTGCAGGGAGCTGGGAGCTCTTGAGCTTGGTAAGTGGCTCGAGGGGTATATCGAGAGGGAAAAAGTTCAGAAAAGTTTGGAGCTTTGCAACGCTCTCGTTGACATGTTTGCAAAGTGTGGGGATGTTGATAAGGCACTGAGTTTGTTTTCCAGTATGGAAGAGAGGAATATCGTTTCCTGGACTTGTGTTATCGATGGTTTAGCAATGCATGGCCGGGGCTTGGAGGCAGTTTCGCTGTTTGAGAAAATGAGAAGAGCTGGAGAAATGCCTGATGAAGTTGCCTTCATTGGTTTGCTCACTGCTTGTAGCCATTCAGGTTTAGTCGAAGAAGGTAGGAAGTATTTTACTTCAATGACAAAGGAATTCGGAATTGTACCCAAAATCGAGCACTATGGATGCATGGTTGATCTCTTCTGTAGGGGTGGACTTGTTAAAGAAGCACTGAGATTTGTGCACAGAATGCCCATTGAGCCAAACGCTGTCATTTGGCGAACCCTAGTCACTGCTTGTCGTGCTCATGGAGAGCTAAAACTCGGAGAAAAGATAACGAAAGAGTTAATAAAAGATGAGCCAATGCACGACTCAAATTACGTGCTTCTTTCCAATATTTACGCGAAAATGTTGAACTGGGAGAAGAAAACCATGGTCCGGGAGGTCATGGTGAAGAAGGGAATGCGAAAGACTCCAGGAAGCACTATGGTCGAGCTCGATAACGAAATTTACGAATTCGTGGCAGGAGATAAAAGTCATGGTCAGTACAAAGAGATATACGAGATGATGGACGAAATGGCAAAACAGATCAAAAAGGCTGGATATGTAGCCACAACATCAGAAGTGTTACTTGATATTGATGAAGAAGATAAGGAGGACACTTTGAATAGGCATAGCGAAAAACTGGCAATCGCTTTTGCACTTATGAACACACCGCCTCATACTTGTATACGCATTGTGAAGAACTTGCGCGTTTGTGAGGATTGCCATTCTGCAACTAAGTTCATCTCTAAGGTTTATAAGCGCGAAATTTTGGTAAGGGACCGGAACCGTTTCCACCATTTCAAAGATGGCATATGTTCCTGCAAAGACTTCTGGTAATACAAGTTTGTAAAATGTAATGTCCTTTAGAATATATAGTAACTTTATTTTGCTTTCTGGTGCTTAAACTTGGGTGGTTTGCATTGTTTACAGATGAAAGACAAATTTTTGACACTAATTTGCAGTCTTCTTTACTTGGTTTAGTGTTCATGGTACCATTGGACTGTTGGTTTCCAAATACACCCTATGTTAAAATATCTTTCCCATTCACATATTCTTTGGATACAAAAGGTAAATTATTATGTAGACCATAAAAAAATTACATTATTTATATAATGAATGTACATTATACAATATAATATACTTTAGTACTCAAATAATGTATTTTCTCTAAATACAAGGTAAATCTTTAATATATCAAAAGTATGTGAATTTATAAATATCAGCATGTTGGCTCAATGTTGATAAATTAATTCTGCGAGTTTTTTGCATTTTTGAAAGGAGAATTTTTTTTCCCGCGAAAAATTGCCGTAAAATCCGCCGGTTTTTGTTTTCCGGCACCGGAAGGACCATTTTTGCAACAAAAACAATAGTCATGGACCAAAATTGCAAAGTTTGAAAGTTATGGACCAATCCTACAAGTGTCATTATAGTCGTGGGACTAAAAATGCAAAAAACTCTTAATTCTGCAGCACATTTGGTAGCTTCACTGATACATACATGAATTACAAAGATTGAGATTGGTTTATGAAGATTGGTCCAGTGTAGTAATTCATGATATGGATACATGAATTGTAAAGATTAGTTACATGAATTATGAAGATTAGTCCACTGCATGAATATTGGACTTGCACTTTTATTCAAGATAATGGGCATGAAATATTCACATATTCGTCCATGATTTTAGCACAAAGTTGATTGGCAGATGTTTGGCTATTTTGTTTCCGCATAAAGGGCATGCAGTACGTGAAGGAATTTTACATGTCTTTATGCTCCTCATTTCCGGGGTTGATTTCCTATAAATTGACACTTTGTAATAGTAATCAAAATGAAGTTTTCGGACAACACAAATAGAGAAATATTCATTCATATCTAGAAGAGAATTTCAAGAAGCTGAACGGAGACAAATTCGAAGTGATACGATTTCAATGATTGAAAATCGAAAATCAGGTTGGTTACGATTTGTGTAATTCGTAGAATTAGCTCAAATTGTAATTCTTTATTTTTCAGGAAGTTACTTACAAGATTAGTGTTTCAAATAGGTGTCAGTCTTAGTTTGTGTAATTTATTGAATCTTGTCAAGTGTAAAAACTTGAGTTGTACTTGACTGAAAAATATTTTGGGCGTAGCCCTGTAGAATAGAAGGAAGTCTTCAACTACGTTATCAAAAGACCTGTGTTCATAATTACTTGTCTCTTATTTTGAAATATTTTCCAAATTTGTTTTTGAGATTGCTTCCTGTGATAAATTAAATCGTTAGTGAACGTACATCCTTGCATTATAAACTAACAATTGGTATTAGAGCAGTGTCGCTCAAAGAAGAACAGAGGATCAAACACAAAAAGTAAAGGGTCTGGGAACAATAAAAAAGCAAATAATGCTGGCACCGACTACAAACAAAAAGGAAATCAATGTTATGAGTGTGGAGGCTACGGGCACATGCAAGCAGATTGTGCTAACAACATAAGAAAGAAGTCATTTACTCTCACTTGGAGTGATATAGATGACTCTAATAAAGATGAACAAGAGGAGCAACAAACTAGCAACTTTGTGGCATTTCACGACAATATATGTAATCTAGATGATATAGAAGCATAATGAGCTAACTTTGAAAAATTCTTCAAGTGTGCAGATAAAGAAGGTGAGCTCAAGGAAGCGTCGGGTCATGATGACGATTCTCAATCAAAAGAAGGATGATCTAGTAAAAGCTTTGTTTTTCTTTTTATTCAAATAACACATTTGACCAAGTTATACAAATCATAAACACTGATATATAAAATTCAAAAATTTTAGCACTAGATGCTTACATCTACACATTAGCTATTAATTCAACATTTATTTGGTCGAATTCAAGCAAGGATAATATCACAAAAACATAATTGATCCAAACCATCTTTTCAATTGCACTATATAATATTTGATGTTGTAATTTATATAATTATATTATCGATCCAAATATTATTAAAATATTATAGTAAATTCAATCTGTGCATCGCACGGGTGAAAATACTAGTTTCTATAAGAAAGGTCATAGGTTCAAACCCCATCCCAATCAAAGTTGGCATATTGTTAAACATATACTACGAATATGTTAGAGACTTAGAGTACATTATTCAAAAGTAAGTACCCCACTTTATTTCTCTTATTAAATTAAATAAATTAGTAGTTACACAAAAAAAATACATATGCATTTCTTTAATTTATAATTCAATGTCTACAATGCATTTATTCTAAAAAAAATATTAATTATCAAAAAAATTAAAAAGAGATACAATTTCAGTAGTTATATTATCTATATTTTCTACAATGCAAAGATTCATTACTTTCAAATTTATTAATTAATTATATTCACTACATTATTCATTGTTTCCTTTTACACTATCTTGTAATTAAGTATCAAAGTTATACTACAAAATAATGTTATATATTTATTTACCAAGTATTATGTTAATAACATGAAAAAAAAAAACAGTTTGAAGTCAATCATATTAACTACTTAGGAGGATTTGTTGACAAAGAAAACATTCAATTAACCCAAAAAATTGATTTAAAACTCATTATTAAAAATGTTAATGTAGGGCGATAGAATATTGTGACACACTTGATGCATTGAAAAGATGTTGAGACTACAACATTGCTGGAATCAATCTTTCAAATTCAAAAAATGAACATATGCATGAACATCTCCTATATAATCTTGCATTAATATACTTTGAAATACTTATTTAAAAATAAACATTGGGCATTATCTCATTCGCGCAATTCGCGTGAAAAACTAGTTTGAATAATAAATATAAAATTTTAATTGTTTTAATATAATGTATAAAAATTCAAAAAGTTTCAAACTAAACTCTCTAAAAAGACATTTTATATAAAGTGTTGCAAAAATCTCGTCTAGACATCGATTAATCAACGCCTAGATGCTAGGCGCCGGCCGGCCGCCTAGCGTATCACTAAAATTGGTGGTCTAGGCGGTCGCCTAAGTGGCGCCTAAGCACCGCCTAGGCCGCCTAATCGGCCGATTAGCAATTGTTCTTTTTTTAAATGGGTTATTTCACTCAAAACTATGTCATTTTGAGCGAAATAACTTTAAATTGTTCAAACTCTATATATTTGTTAGGTTAATATTAAATATTTTAATATTAACTATTAAAGTATTAAATATTTTATAATTATTTGTCTTAAAAATTAAACAAATTTTTAAGAATAAAAATTAAAATAAAAGAATTACACGGACACCTAGGCGCCGATTAATCGCCGCCTAGGCGCCCTAAAATATAATGGATATAATGGGTCTTTGTTATAAAATTGAACCTGCAACACTTAAATATGATTGAATTAATGTTTAATAAAAATTATCTTTACTCCTGGGATAAATTTGAGTCGAATATTCTAAGATTGACATATAATATAATACAGAGTATCAAAATTTTGATAAGTTGCTCTAAAATGAGTGAAAAAAACATTATTCTACTATCTAAAGGTCACAAGTTTAATTTTTGCTAACACCCTTTTAGTCGAGTTTTTAGTATAAGGTTTTTCTAATACAATTTATCTTGACATTCCAATAATTTGTTTCCAATGTTAAAAATGTAATTTTTAACACTAGTGTAATTTTTAATATTATAGAGTGCATTTCTAGACAAGCCATAAAACCTCCAAAAACAAAATCTTAAACCGTAAAACAGTAAACCAAGAAAAAGAAAACTCTAAAAAGTGAGTTCTAAATGTGTCGCACTATCGAACTAGCCAAATGTACGGTATAATGTTGTAAATGTAGCATATAGTATTACAAAATATTACTTGAATAGATCAATTCTTTAACCTGATTAATCAAAAGATCCGACATCTTACCCTTCAAACATTCTCACAAAAATTTTTACCTACTAAGATTTATTTTTACAATAAATGTTTTCATGTGTAAAGAGGGAGAGATTTGATCAAATAAGAATACACCCCCAAGAAAAAATAAAACTAAAAATAAAAAATCACAATCTAACATATCCAAAAACTGGACGGATCCGTCCTAAATTTATAAATGACATTGTACTTTTAATCCTTTCAAAAACCACTCAAAATCTTGCAAAAGCTTCAAATTAGACTCTTATAAAACTAATCCAAAATCTTCCCATATAACAACCCTCATCCTACTGAATGTGTCTGCCATTCGATTACAACAGAAGCTCATGCAAAAGGCAAATATAGAGATCTCAGCAACACCAGTAGTCCAACATCCTGCCTAAATTTAAAAAGCTCTAAGACTCAGTTAGGTCGTTCACTTTGAACCATACATATTACATCACCAATAATCTATTTGGTACTGACCTCGAAAAATTCTATTACCCAAAACATTTAGCTGACATCTAGAAAACTGATAAATATAATGTCAGGTAAAGCTAATCAGGAATATAAACCTAAATCTATGCGATGATGTTGTAGTAGGAAGGTAAATATTACGTCTTCATAAATGGTACAAAACATTCGATAGCATAGATGAAAACACGAGAGCCAGCAACTTCTTCTCTCCTTGCAAACCATTTGCTAGTCACTCGCAATTCTTGAAGGTGACTGCGCCCCTTTTCATTACGATGGCACTGCAAAAATCAGTTTAAAATGAACTTAGAACCACAAAGAAAAAGATTACAATCAGACTAGTGAACTCACTGACAATATAAGGAATTCAAACAGAATCAAGGTACTCAATTGTTTTAACATTCTAGTACCACAAAGAACCAATTGTGAATGACACTATAATGAACTTGTATCTTGATGAAACAAAAAAGGAGCAGGAGGATTTCAACACAATAAATAAGAAAAGTGTTTTGATTTTATTTTTTACATAGGGGTTGGAATCAAACTTATGGCCTCCAACCTAAAGTAGTCTCAGCTTATTATATTCAACCATCTTTGACATACAAATAGTGAAGCACAAAGGTACAGTAGTAAAGCACATATTGCAGAGTATCAGATTCTTTCACAATTGCATCTTGAGGGGTTGGGATCAAACTTATACATTATGACCTCCCACCTAATGCTTATCATGTTTGCCCATCGTTGATATATCAAAGAGTGGAGCGCAAAGTTACAAGGACACACAACTAACAAATACTCACTTTGACCCATTTTACCTGTCATGTTTACTATTCATGGACAAAACCAATTATTTCTTCTTTGCTTATTTTCATTAGTATTTTTAATTATATCTTTTAGTTCAATTTTTTGTGTTCAATAGTAATTTCAATGTAATTTCTAAATATAGAAACTTTATATATTAATACTAAACATTATGAAAAATTAAATTAAAAATAACTTCAGTCAAGCCCCCGTAAATCCGTTAACCGAACCAGACACAAAGCATGCTTATGTGTGTTGAATCCCTGAAATTTAGGCTATATTTTTGTTCATAACTTGTTTTAAATGACAGAAACAAAGCATGAGATATAGTGTTGTTTATAGGGACACAAGAAATTTAGGTAGCCTAAAAAGTGAAGTGTAGGAGAACATACTATAAGTAGAAGTATCAATCTGCTCAGGTAGCTCTTTGATATCAACTTCAAACCTTTCCTGAACCTACACAATCAGTAAGCAGCCATGTATTTCAGAATATTGAAACGTATGGACAGCCTGCATTTAGTAAACTTCAGTCTACAAACCTGATTGAGCACATCTGAATCTGATGATGATGAAACAAAAGTTATAGCAAGACCCTTAGTGCCAAACCTACCAGCTCTACCCACCTACCATGTTATGAAGGTGGTTAGGAAGACCTAGATGCAGAGTAAATAAAAATTCATAACAGCTTTTAGAAGATATGATATACCCTGTGAAGGTAAGTGTCAGCAGAGTCGGGCATGTCATAGTTAATGACAATGTTAACCCGTTCAATATCAATGCCCCTGCCAACCAAATCAGTAGCCACAAGAATTCTCTTGTGCCCTTCCTTGAAACCCTTGTAACGTGTCAGTCTTCAAGAAAAATACAAATTAGTTAATATTTAATAACATGAAATAAACAACTATCCCTCATTCCCTCCCGTCCCCAAATAAAACAAATAAAATTTTGTTTCAACTCTTCTTGGATCATATAGTATCCAAGAAACTTTTTGGGGTTAATTCACAAGTAGTCAAATTACATGAATACGATACAAATGTTAGAAAGTATACATGTATATAGCAGAAGAGATGGTAATATAATGTTAAAAGAGGCTGATGAAGTTTTACTAACCTCTCTTCCTGAGACATGCCAGAGTGGATGCATATTGATGGAAAATTACATTCAACAAGTAACTTGTTTAGCTCAGCAGCCCTATTCACACTTTTGACAAAGATAACAACTTGATTGAAGTCCAGAGCATCAAGCAAGTCATTCAGTTTCCGATTTTTCTCCATTTCAGTCAATTTGATGTAGTGCTGAAAAATACAAGGGTGTCAAGAAAAGCACAACATTAAATCTTTGGGGGAAAAGAAAGTATACAGGATGCAACAGATAAATACCTGAACAAGTCCATGAAGAGTTAATTTGGCCTCATCATCCACATAAATTTCCATTGGCTGAAAAGAATAAACGTCATAGTAAAGCATATTAGGAGCTTCATGAAGCAAATGCAATGAGCAGGAAATGATTGATTGTAACATCCCATGAACAAGGTCCAATCCAACAGTGGGACTACGCCTGGCAGAGACCTTATTATAAGGCCAACTATTTCCATTGTAGCTCATAGTTACCACACAGCTGACAAAGACCCCAGGAATGACGTTCAACATCAAATATCATATTCCACCTAGTGCCACAATTACCCTCACCCAAGCCTCTCCCACAAGCCTCCACACTCATACTCTTACAATCTCCTTTGTTCCATAAAATGAAAAGTGAAAATAAGACTTATGGAGTTATGGGGAAAAAGACAAAGGGCATACAGCTACTGAACAAGTTTAGCAGCAGATACTAACTATTCCAGCTAAGAAGTTAACAGAGCTTTTTTTCTCAAACCACTAAAACCAATCCATGTGGGACAGTGTTGAAGTAAGATTGATAAAATTGACCCAATATAGCCTGCACAAAGCTGAAATTATGGAAAAAATAGTAGACTTCTGAATTCAAGTAGAATTTGCCACAGGACATTACATCTTGCATAAACTTCTTGCAAACAGGACGGATCTCCTTGCTGAGAGTTGCAGAGAACATCATAACCTGCTTGTCGTGAGGAGTCATCTTGAAAATTTCCTGGACATCTCTCCTCATGTCTGAAATAACATGTTACAAAGTTATAACACATCCTTTTAGAAGAATTCTAACACGAAATGAAAGAACAGAAACCAATCTAATGACATACCAAGTGATTCAAGCATCTTATCACATTCATCCAGTATAAAATGCCTCACATTTCTCAAAGAAAGACTATTTTCTCTTGCTAATGCAAGTATCCTTCCAGGTGTTCCAACAACAATGTGAGGGCATTCATTCTTCAGTAGATCCTTGTGAATTTTGATATTGACACCACCATAGAAAACAGCCACCTTAATATCTGGCAAATATGTGCTGAACCTCTCAAATTCATGACAGATCTGGAAAAGAAGCATATAAAATGACAGTTATTTTATTTAGCATTAAATAAAAAAACAAATCTTAACCTTAAGAAGACAATGAAATTAAAACTACAGATACTTGCCTGGTAAGCCAATTCCCTTGTATGACAAAGAACAAGAGCAGCAACTTGACCAGTAACAGGTTCAATCTGTTGCAAGGTTGAGAGGACAAAAACTGCAGTTTTGCCCATTCCAGATTTTGCTTGGCAAATTACATCCATACCGAGAATAGCTTGCGGGATACATTCATGTTGAACTAGTGAACCATATACATTGGAGCCAAGGAGGAAGGGTATCTCAGTTTCAGTTAAAAAAGTTTACCATTGTAGTTCTCCAAAATAGTACTGATAATAACTATTTACCTGAAAAAAAAAAAAAAAGAATTGTGGTAAAGAAGAATTCAATAACTAAAGTACATAAAAGTATTTAAGCAATATGAAATACTCCATAAGTCAATATCAAACATAACCAAACTACAAAAACAATCAAGAAAAGTATATGGAAAGAAAAGAATTTGCAGACCAACATAAGGATAAAACTCACTAAGATATCAGGTAATAATGCATACACAAAAAATTTACTGGAAAATGATCAACAATGTTCCAAATCACAAGTGATTTCTCTCTACCAAACCAAGAACATATCAATAAGAACAAAAATAAAAAAATAAAAACAAAGCAAAGAAAAGGCAGGAGTAGTTCATTGACATTGCCATTTTAAACACCTAGATTTAAAAAAGGGTAAGTGGAATTAAGAACCTTATTTCCCATGGTAACACCTTAAAAACAATTTCCTGATAGATTCACCAATTTAGAAGCATCAAATATGGTATTTTTCAGGACTTTAATAATAATATATTCCAATTAATTTATTGTTTACCAGTGACTTTAAAGAAGCTCTACAGTTTTCATTGCTCAACCACAGAAACTACAACTCTGTGGTAGACTGTACACTATAAGTTGCATATTGAAACTAGAAAGAGAAGGGAACAATTTATGCTGAATAAGACA
This sequence comes from Ipomoea triloba, assembly GCF_003576645.1. Lineage (NCBI taxonomy): Eukaryota > Viridiplantae > Streptophyta > Magnoliopsida > Solanales > Convolvulaceae > Ipomoea > Ipomoea triloba. The sequence goes on from NC_044921.1 coordinate 13,887,847, forward strand.
CTCAACACAAGGAAACAGAGGTTACTAACTAAAGGAGGCCAACAAAGAACATTCTGCTTTTAAAATACAACAGTAGGACAATATTATTCTACAATTAACTAATATATAACATAATTCCAAACCAAACACTGAAAATCCTAGATGTTAGTTGGACTTGCCTTCGGAGGGATGCTCAAACCCTGAATCCACAATAGCTCGCAGTAGCTCTGGCTTGAGAAGAAAGTCTCTGAAACCCGAACTGTGAATTCCAACATAACCCCTGGTAATTAAGAAGAAAAGCAAAAGAATAGAGTCAGTACTGTTTTAGTCGGAGCTAAACAACATTAAAAATTTCTTTTATTTCCAAAAAGTAATTGTAGCAGGAACAATTTAACATGACAAGTAAGAAGTTATAGTTTAAAAATCAATTGCATAAAAATTCCAACATTCAAACATCTTCAGTATAAAAATGTTAGAAAGCAAACACACTTTTCCAAGAAGCATGTAAAACCCCAAATAGTATATTGACAGGAAGTAAGAAAAATAGGAATTTTATATAAGTATATAAAGTATTAAAATTACAACCAAAACAAAAAAAACAAAAACAAAAAAAGACTTTATTCAATACAAAAGAACGGCATAAGATAAACAAAGAGATGTTAGAGTGAAGCTCACTTCTTAACGGACTCGCCGTTGACTTTAGCTCCGACGGAATCGGGGGCTTTTTCGTCCTCTTCCTCGTAGTCGAGAAGCTCCTCCTCGTAAGCATCATTCTCCTTGTTTTCTCCCATTACTACTTCTTCTGTACACCCAAAACACAGATCGAAGCAGAATAATAATTAGACGTAAAACGACTGAAACGAACCTTATTCAAGTCATTATCTTAATCCAAGAACACAATTTTGAACACAAATATGGTCTCAAACCAAAAGTCTTGACTTTCATCCGCTTACCTTGTAGAATCTATATGAGAGAGTAGGATTTTGGAAGGGATTCGTGTTAGCGGTTAGGGTTTGAGTTCTGCAGAGAAAACGTTAGGCTAATCGAAAAAAACGAAAATTTAGAGAGAGGAGAGAGATGGGGGAGATAGCGATAGGGTTTTGCCAATCAGAGACGCGGATTAAAAAGGGAAGACGAAAGAACTAGTTTGACGATTTTGTCCCGGGAAGAGTCTGAAGCTCATGTGAAGATACTCACCGCCTCTTTTAATTTAAATCATTTATGGCCTATTGGATGTAGTTTGGAGAAATTGCAATTCAGTGAATTTTCAAACTACAGTGTTTGGTTGGAGAGAATTGCAATTTCGCAGAATTGTAATTTCGCAGAATTGCAATTCCTTCCAAATGATGAATTGCAATTCGGTGGAAAGGAGGGGTAATTTGTTGGTGTAAAGACAATTTTGCCCCTCCTCCCATACTCTCTGTCTTTTTTTAAAAAAAAATTGAAATAATAATAATAATAATATTATTATTATTATTATTATTATTATTATTACTACTACTACTATTACTACTATCACAACATAAGGGTATTTTAGTCATTTTTTTACTTCTTACCTTTCAATTTCCTGTACTCCTATTTCTGCATACCAAACACTGTAATTTCAATTCCTACTTTATTCATCGAATTACAATTCCACCGAATTACAATTCTTTTCCACCCGAATTCCCTCCTCCCAACCAAACGCCATGTTAATCATTTTAATCTCACCTTTAATTTTTTTATTTTATAATTTTATAAAGAGGAAATCACCGATTTGGTCCCTCGATTATTGTCAAACTGTCAATGTTGTCCTTTAATTTCTTTTTCATCGATTTAGTCCCTGGAAATAAATGTTTTTGGTCACATAACTCCATCCGGCCACATTCCGGCGAAAGCTCCGTTTTGACAGGGGTAAATATGTTTTTTCCTTTTCTTAAATACTTCTCCTTCTTCGTATAACACCAAAGAGCATAGTTGACTTTGTATGATGTGAGGTTAGACCGACTGCGACCAAAATCCACTCTCCATTTCTATAGGATCTGTTAGTTCAAATTCGAATTCGACGAAATTGAAGAATCAACGGAGCAACATCAATGACGAGTCGGAGGATTAATGGGTTTGCAGTGACTCCAAATTGTAAATTTTTGAAGTTAGGGTTTTTCGAAGTTAGGATTATGGTTTTTGATTGTTTAGCTTTTTCGTATACTGAGTGCATAGACAACTAGGATTGTTGCCAATTTAATACTGGTTGATGTTGTTGGTGTGAACTTTTTTTTCATTTCTTTAGCTTTTTGTCAGTATAATAGTATCTTTCGAATGGCCTTTACTGTTGTTAGGTCCACTAGTGGTGTTAGACTGTTAGTATAATGTTGTTTATTTATGATTGTTGTTTTGGGGGGGGACCATATGTGCTTTGAGTGTTGTGTACTCTATATATTAATATTTTGGGGGTGGGGACCATATGGTTGTTCTTTTCCAGCAATGTCTTTAAGGATGGGGACCATATGCTTGTTCTTTTGTTTTTTATTGTCTGTGTCTGCATTTTTTGTTAACTGTTGGTGTACATTGTATTTTTATTTTTGCTAGATGATGGGGAGGAAGATTCTATTTTTACCATAAAACTGCATATTGGTGGTGATATGATCTTCAAACATATGTTTAGTTATAAAAATGGATTAGTAGAGTATTTTGACCATTTTAACTGTGATGAAGGTAGTATTCTATATTTGAAGAGAATGGTCAAAATGCTTAGGTTTTGTGACAAAAAAGTTCAATTTTGGTATGAGTATGAGAACACAAGAATACCTAAACTTATGAAACTAAGTAGTGATGCTGATATCATAGGGTTGATAACTGATATTCCAGTGAACAAGGAGTTGGACATATATGCAGAACATTTGTATGATGACCAATGGGACTATGATGTAGAAATCTCTAGGGAACTAGGAGATGATATCCTATTGCATGATGGTGTTTTGAGTGAAGATGAAAGTTGTGATAATGATTATGGGAACCAAGCTGATGTTGAAGGACTTGCTAAATAAACAATCTTAGGGACATTGCTACTAGTTCAAAACCTAAGGGAGGTTTAGGAGAACAGATTGAAGATTTTGTTGAGATTGAGTGCAATATGTCATAACAGGTTTTAAGAAGCTTATGTGATTCAGATTCAAATAGAGCAATTCATAGGCCAATCAATGTGTTTGAAGAGAGAAACTTAAAAAAGGAAGGGTTTACGTTTGTGATTGGAATTGTGTTTAGTTCTTCCAAAAAATTCAAGTGGGCAGTCCAGTATCATGAAGCAATGAAACAAAAAGATGTAATGTTCAAGAAGAATGAGGCTAGAAGAGTTAGGGTAATATGTAGACACAATAAAATCTGCCAATGGAGTATTTTTGGTTATAGAAGCAATACAGGTTCTCCTTTTACTGTCAAAACATACAACAATGTGCACACATGTGGGAATCAAGATGAGAACAAGGTTGTGACCTCAAGTTTTCTTGCAAAAGTCTTCAAGGATGATTTTAGGGTGAATAAGGAATGGGGTAGAGGAGCATTTCAGGAGCATGTGAAATCAAAGTTTCACTGTCAGTTGACTAGAAATCAGGCCTATTTGGCAAAAAAGAAAGCTTTAAAACAAATATATGGTCTTGACAGTGAACACTTCAAGGAACTCATTGATTACTGTGAAGAGCTAAGAAGAAGTAATCCTGGAACAACTGTGAAAAATGAAGCTAGACAGTGAGTTCATTGTTCATGGAAGGCCTAGGTTTGAAAGGTTATACATTTGCTTTGGAGCATGCAATGAAGGGTTTGTAAAAGGATATAGACCTATTATTGGGCTTGATGGCTGCCACCTAAAGGGTAATCAAAAAGGAGGTCAACTCCTGAGTGCTATAGGTTTAGATGCTGATAATAGCATGTTTCCAGTGGCCTTTGCTGTTGATGAAATTAATAGAGGAAGGCAAAGATAAGTGTGCTAGATTCACTGCTTATAAATCAGTTGATGAAATTTACCAAGTTGATGATGAAAACTTCAAGCCTTTCAAAGTAGATTTGAGTAGTAGGCAGTGTAGTTGCAGGAGATGGGACCTTAGTGGCATCCTATGTACACATACCATTGCAGCTATAAGGAAAAAGGGTGAAATGCAAGAACACCATGTGCATGCCTGTTATTCAGTGTAGCACTATCTCAGATCATATGGCCCTGTAATCTTGCTAATTAGAGCTCTAGAATTATGGCACAAAACTGCAATGCCACCTCCATTGCCACCAAAGTATAAGCCACAACCTGGAAGGCCAAAAAAGAAGAGGAAAATTGATCCAGTTGTAGAGAAGCCAGATCAGAAAAAGGGTACCGAAAAAGGTGAAGTTAAAAAGTGTAAACTTTGTAGCATGAGAGGTCATAATAGGACAACTTGCAAGGGAAAAAGCCAACAGGTAACCAGATTGCTATATAACTTAGTGACATTTGTTTATATCTTACATTCTGCTATACTTACTCCATGTAGGTACATGAACCAGATTGCCAGGGTGTACCAAAACCAGACTTCCATGTGGCTGAATATAATGATCTTCAAGACCAATTCCAAGATGTGGTAGTTGAGACAAAAGTTCCAGATTTTGTGTTAAACGAAATGGTAAGAGCAATTGCACTTCAATCCTTAATATTATAATTTTGTTCTTGTGCTCATATGACAATTATTTTCAGGAAGCAATGCCATCCTAACCATCTAAACCTAAAAGCAATGTCATTCCAACAGTATCAAACTTCAAATCATCTACAATAGCTAATGAACCTACACCTACAAGGAAGAAATTCATCACTGTTAGAGGCCTAAAATATACTTGTACTGCAATGCTATTGAAAAAGGGTTGACTGGTTTGCAATTGTTTCAATGAAAACTGTATTTTGGTGTTATAAACTCAATGTAGATTGAAAACTGTATTTTGGTGTTATAAGCTCAATGTAGATTTTTGGAAATTTCAAAACTCATCATCCAATGTAAAGTCTTGGTGATTTTTGTACCTATGTTGAAATGCCATCTACAATTATTTTGTTGTTTTGTAAGTTGGCTTTGTTACTAGCAATGTAAACAATGCATTTGAATGGTTAAAATGATATATTTTTGCTCAGTATGGTTTTGACATTATTGTATAGTTTTGGCTTAGCATGGTTTTGGCTCAGTATTGTATAGTTTTGGCTTAGCTTAGTATGATTTTAGCTATGCTTTTGGCCAGTATGGTATGGTTTTGAGCAGTATGGCTTAGCTAAGTATGGTTTTGCCTAGTCAGGTTTTGGCCAATATGGTTTTGACCATTATGGTTTTGCCCAAACCTGGAAACTCTTGCTTTCATTGTTGAACATAATTAACCATTCACTGGATAGTCTCTGGGAAAATAAAATTACAATTTAATGCTGGAAAAAATTAAACTAACAGTATCAAAATCACTGGATAATCACTGAGAAATTAAACCATGAATAATCAAATCACACTTGTTCATTACAACTTCAATTGCCAATGCATTCAAAAAATTACAACACTTAGCCACGGCTAGTTTAACTAATGGAATTATTTTTCTTTGCATTAGAGAAAATAAAGACAATATAACTAATAAAATTATTTTTCTTATTTAATTTATTGATAATGAATTTTTTTTTTAAATAAAGGCATAAGATTTTACAATTGCACCTTTTTTTTAATTTAAAGTCTTAGTTACATGCCTTGAATCTAGAGCTGTCGAAACGGGCTGGCGGGCCCCGCGGCCCGCCCCGCCAAAGCCCGCTAAAGCTCGCCATATGGCGGGAGCGGAAGCCCGCCAAAATACGGGCCTAATGTTGGTTAGCCCGCCCCGCCTTAAGCCCGCGCGCCTTGGCGGAGCCCGCCAAATTTTAAAACTTTTAAATTTAAATAAAAATTAATATAACATAGATAGTTTAAATATATAATAATACATTTGTAATTTTGTAAACACAATAATAACTAATAAATAATCAAATACATAAACAAATCATTTCATTTATACAATTTAATAGTTTTTTTATGAACTTTTATATATATATATATCTCAATATATGGTAATTGGTTTATAGTTTACTGTAAACCGTAAACCAAAATACCAAAATTAAAATAGAATTCAATTTTGGAATTTTGGTTTACAGTTTACAGTAAACTGTAAACCAAAATTCCAAAATTCAATATATATATATATATATATATATATATATATATATAATTATTATTTAATGTTATAAATTTATTATTTTAGTATTTATTTACTTTAATAATTATTTTATTATACATTTGGCGGGCCCCGCCGACCCGCCAAGCCCGCGGGTTAGGCGGGGGACGGGCTAAAAAGCCCGCCAAAATACGGGCTCAAAATATCAAAGCCAGCCCCACCTTTTTCGTGGGGCGGAGCGGGCTTACCCGGCGGGCTAAGCCCGTTTTGACAGCTCTACTTGAATCCATTTCCCTCGTGAACATTTCTCCCCGTTCATTTTTTCGCTTCAAGACTTCTGTCACGATTGAGCCTTGAATCCCTTTCCCTCGTGAACGGGCGGAGCGGGCTTACCCGGCGGGCTAAGCCCGTTTTGACAGCTCTACTTGAATCCCTTTCCCTCGTGAACATTTCTCCCCGTTCATTTTTTCGCTTCAAGACTTCTGTCATGATTGAACATGGAGAACGAAATTGAACAACTCGGGGATCCTTACGCCGTAACCCAACAACCAGTTCAGGTTCCACCTCCACAAGGAGTGGTCGGCGGGGAAATTCCGGTGGGCAATCCCTACGCCGCTGAACCTCCCCAAGAGCCGGGGAATGAAATTCAAGATCAAGAAGCGGTTCACATCTCACCTCCCTAAGGAGTGGTCGGCGGGGAAATTCCGGTGGGCAATCCCTACGCCGCCGAACCTCCCCAAGAGCCGGGGAATGAAATTCAAGATCATGAAGCGGTTCACATCCCACCTCCCTAAGGAGTGGTCAACGGGGAAATTCCGGTGGGCAATCCCTACGCCGCCGCACCTCCCCAAGAGCCGGGGAATGAACTTCCACATCAAGTAGCTGCGGGGTTCACATCCCACCTCCCTAAGGAGTGGTCGGCGGGGAAATTCCGGTGGGCAATCCCTACGCCGCCGCACCTCCCCAAGAGCCGGGGAATGAACTTCCACATCAAGTAGTTGCGAACGCCGCACCACCCCAGGCAATTCCACAAGTCGCTCCAGTTCTCAACGTTCCTGTACATCCCCCCCTTTGATTAGATTTTCTCAGCCCAGGGTCATTATGTCGAGATCTAATTCCAATTATACTCATGTGCTCCATCTCAACTAAAAGCCTCCCCTTTGATTAGATTTTCTCAGCCCACGATATAATTTGTCATTGAAACCTAACATGATTAAAATATCAATGCTATTTAAACTAATATATATTTGAGAATGTAAATTATTATTATTATTATTATTATTATTATTATTATTATTATTATTATTTGTGAGAAGCAACACGTATGAGCTGCATTTACCAAAGAAATATATTACTTTTGGGAACCTAAAGCAACAAATATAGCATGTATTTACTAATATTATATTTAGTGCAATATTTAGTATATGCATATTCAATACCTTTAGGCGCCAAATATATTGTATATTGTATTGACTACATTTAATTAAAATTTGAGAAAAGAGTCAAATACACCCTTTAACTATTGATGAAAAAGCAATTAGGCCCTCAAACATTAAAAAGATTTAATTACACAAAAATTACGCTAGTGGTAGGGCATGGACGCGTAATGTAGTAGCGCCATACCACTATCGACAATGTGCCTGTGTCGCCGTTCAATCGAACCATTGTGCTCTGGAGTGTGAGGAGGTGTAGTAAAATGGGAAATTCCTAAATCATTAAAGACAGGAATTAACTTAACATATTCTCCCCCATTATCAGAAAAAATAGAAACAATTTTATAGTCTAGATAAGTCTCGACCATACGTTTAAATTGAAGAAAGACCGAGTGAACTTCAGACTTAAATTTTAGGGGAAACAACCAAACATATTTAGTGTAGTGGTCTACTAAATTTATGTAGTATTTGACGCCACCTACAGAAACCGTGGCGGAACTCCACACATCTGTGTAAACCAACTGTAGTGGCCGAGTACTAGACATAGAACTAAAGGAGAATGGGAGTTTGTGACTTTTATTGACATGGCAAGAGTTACATGCAAACATTCGAAGCTCTTCAAGTTTAAATTTTACACCATTATTTTTAAGCAGACATGCTAAAAGTTGAGAATTCGGATGACCAAACTTATGATGCCAATTTGACAACGATGACTTGGTGGTGAAATTGACCTAAGACCGCTGGACAGGAAGGCTGTAGATATCACTCACGACCGGTCCCCGCACGAGAGGAGTGCCCTACTGTCGATCCTTAACAATAAAATGTGTGTCAAAGAATTCAACAGAGACAGAGTTAGTCTTACAAAGTTTAGAAACTAAAATTAGATTTTGTTGCAGACTTGGAACACATAATACATCAGACAGAATAAGAGACCAGCTATTTGAAGGTACAGAAACTGACCCTGTGTGCGAGATAGGAAGTGACTTACCATCCCCCAGCATTATCTCGTCAGGTCTTGTGTAGTCAATTAGTGAGTGAAGGGCCATGGCATCGTTCACAGTATGATGCGAAGCCCTAGAGTCCATGAGCCACGGGGCTTTTACATTTAGGATCATGGGGCTTTTATTTTCATGATCATGATCTCTAATTCTCTAAATAATAAACTTCAAAGTTATTTCTATGATTTTTCCTATGATGAATACATAGAAATAAAATGTCCTACTTATAGTTGTAGGATAAAGAGTTTTGATTGGTTCAAACTCTTTTGATATTATCTAATTAACAAATTAGATAATATCAATATTATCCAAATACATTTAAATATACTAATATTAAAAAAATAACAATATTTAGCAAATTTTCAGTGTCAACAAATGCCCCCTCGAGATTTGCTTTGCACCACTTGAGAGCATATACCACTCGAGAGTATGTAGTGCAAGTAAGTCTCGACACTACAGTTAAGATATAATAAGGTCGTTTTAACTCGTGCCAAGGAGTATGGATATGCTTGTGCCAAGGAGTATCATTTACCTTCCTCCATTTCAAATTTCATATGGGGTTTGCCCCCATATCGATGCCTATGAAGAGATGAGAGGCTGAGCTGTCCCACTAGGCGTGCCAATTTGTGAACAAAAAATTTTGAATATATATATCGAATTCAAAATTCTGGTTACACGTGTATCAATGTAGGGTGTGGATACAAGTTCTGAATATACGGTCCTCTGATTCTTCAGTTGATGTCTTGAACGCTCCATTGAAGGGCCTCCGAATTTCAAGTGGCTTGATCTTCAGAAAAGAACTTATATGCTTGTTCTTCTGAAGGGCCTTCGGATTTCAAATGGCTTGATCTTCAGGAGGTTTGGATCAACATGATAGGCATGATTTTCAAGGAGGAACTTTTACATTTAGGATCATTGGGCTTTTATTTTCATGATTATGGTCTCTAATTCTCTAACCAAGCTTCAAAGCTATTTCTATGATTTTTCTTAGGATGAATACATAGAAATAAAAGGTCCTATTTATAGCTGTAGGATTAAGAGTTTTGATAGGTTCAAACTCTTTTGATATTATATAATTAACAAATTAGATAATATCAATATTATCCAAATATATATTCAAATATTCTAATATTATAAAATAATAAAAATTATCAAATTTTAAGTGTCAACAGTTGTGGACCCAGGTCCACCTCAAGGTGGACCTGAGTCCAAAACTACGTCGTTTTGTCTTTCTTTTTTTTTTTTTAAAAAAAAACAATAGTAAACATATTGCTGAATATAGAGTTGTCTAAAAATGTGTGAATGTAGAGGTTTCAAAGTGTGAATGTAGAGTATAGAAATCGTGAATGTAGAGTTGCCCAGAAATGTGTGAATGTGGAGGTTTCAAATTGTGAATATAGAGTATAGAAATCATGAATGTAGTTATGCATGTGTGAATCTGTAATAGAGTTAAGAAGTTCTAGCAACTTGTAGCCCTGTAATGTGTGAATGTGGAGTTCTCAAGTTGTGAATATGGAGTATATGACCTGTAAATATAGAGTTTTGAATGTGTGAATGCATAACAGTGGTAATATAATTACTAAACATATAATCCTGTAATGTGCGAATGTGGAGTTTACAAATTGTGAATGTAGAGTATAGTGTATGTGAATGTAGAGTTTGTGTTCCACATTTCAGGCCAATATGTTTAGTAAAAAAAAACAAAACAAAAAAAAACGGCGTCGTTTTTGGACCCATGTCCACCTTGCAAGGTGGACCCACTGGGTCCACGGCACAATTGTTATGCCGTGGACCCAGGTCCACCTTGCAAGATGGACCTGGGTCTACATTCACATAGACTATACTTTACATTCACACTTTGTAAACTCCACATTCACATACACTATACTCTACATTCACACTTTGTAAACTTCACATTCACACATTACAGGATGGATTAATATTTGATGCACCGCGGGTGTATAAATGCTATACACCGACGGTGAAGGAGAGGATGCCATATCATTAAAAAACAAAGTCAATATTAATCGGGTCCTTTTTTTGCAAAATATCTAAGATTTGTATTTTATTAGGAAACTCTTTTATTTCTAAGCATCAAAATATATTACTTTCCTAAATATATTTATTACTTAATTATTATATATTTAATTTCCTACACATTCTTAATTGTTCCCAATTATATATTTAATTTCCTACACATTTCCAATCTCATTTTTCACTACCTTTTAATGTGGAAATTTTTATTTGTAATATAAATTCATAAGTGAGAACATTATGTTGTGATTCATCATATCAACACTGCTGAAATGGTTGTGTTTTCAATAATAATATTGTGTTGTTTTTCTTGTTGTTGGAGAATAGTTATGGATTTGTGCGATTAGTACGTGCTGAGAAGATGCATATTGCTTTGAAGTTTAAAGCTATCTGCAAGTATAGAAGATGAAGATTGCACTAGAGAAGATGAATATTGCTTAAAAGGATTTGTGAGATCAATGTTGAGGTGATGAAGATTGTTTTGAAGTTCAATGCCATCTGCAAATGGAGAAGATGAAGATTGCACTGGAGAAGATGAATACTGCTTAGAAGGATTTGCGTGATCAGTGTTGGGCCATCTACAAATGGAGAAGATGAAGATTGCAATGTAAAATAAAAATATTGCTTAGAAGGTGATTCATGAGAAATTAGAAAGGAGGAATTAAGATCCTAAACGTAATTACATAGGTGTATTTATAGGTGTAAATACATGAAAATTGACATTTTTGTCCAATGGTATAATATTAGAAAAATAACCCTAAGTTTTGAGGGGAAAACTTTGCTAGACACTTCTATTATTATATCTAATAAAACATAATAAGTGTGAATAAAGGTTATACCCTTCATTTATGTCCGTTTTTCCGTTACGTTTTTCTAATACATTATGCTATAAAAGTTTTACTATACTATATTTTGGACAAACATACCCCTACCATTATAACTTCCGTTATCTTTTCCATTATGTTACCATGCACATGTATCCACTATATATTTTCTTATCTTATTATTATTCTTCTTCTTCATCAATAATAATAATAATCTATACTATATATAAAAACAATATCCTCCTCCCAAATTTTTCCACCCAAACTTAGTGTCATTTTAGTAAAATCATTTATTTTATTCATTTATTGTTTTATTAATTATCTATATATATTTATTATTCATAAAATCAGTCAATTACTAAGAACATACCAATTTCATACCAATTTCCTACCAATTTCATTCACCTATAATTGATTAATTATCCATATATATATTTATGGTAATATGGTAATATTATTAATATTATTGCATTATCTACCATTCATACGTATTGATTATCATTTAGAAATTAGGAAAAATATATTCTAATCTATATGTATAAAATATATTATTTTANTCATAAAATCAGTCAATTACTAAGAACATACCAATTTCATACCAATTTCCTACCAATTTCATTCACCTATAATTGATTAATTATCCATATATATATTTATGGTAATATGGTAATATTATTAATATTATTGCATTATCTACCATTCATACGTATTGATTATCATTTAGAAATTAGGAAAAATATATTCTAATCTATATGTATAAAATATATTATTTTATATTACTATATTATAATTATAATTATAATATTATAATATTATTTTGTAACATCCATAATATTATTTTGTAACCTTCATAATATTATAATATTCTAATATATTTTCATATATTTTATAAGTATAGATTAGAATATATTTTGAAATGGTAGTTTTGTATTATTATGGTAGAATAATATTATTTTGAAATGTAATAGCATAACATTTTGTTATTTAAATAGAGAATATTTTGTAACATCCATACTATTATTTTGTAACCTCCATAATTATTTTGTAACATCCATACTATTATTTTGTAACCTCCATAATATTATAATATTCTAATAACTATTATTTTGTAACCTCCATAATATTATAATATTCTAATATATTTTCATATATTTTATAAGTATAGATTAGAATATATTTTGAAATGGTAATTTTTTATTATTATGGTAGAATAATATTATTTTGAAATGTAATAGCATAACATTTTGTTATTTAAATAGAGAATTTTGCTACAACTAAAGTTGTAAGCTTCCAACGTATTATCTCAAATTATTTATCATTTAAAAGTTAAGAAAAATATATTCTAATGTATACGTATATGGAGGTTACAAAATAATACGGAGTAGTATGGAGATTAATAATTTAGAATGCACGGAGGATTACAAATCTCATTTAGAATTAATCATTAAAAATGTTAAGTAATTAATTATACTTTCCTTTTGAAAAATTAACAAAATTATAATTCTCACCATTTTTACCTATAAATACAATGGATTGTTGATTTTGAAAATCATAATTCTTCAATTTGCACTGACTGTCTCTTCTTCCCATTCTCTGTGAAATCATATCTTGGAGGCTCTCTTATTTTCTTCTCCACCTCCCTGTAAATATAATGGATTGGTGTTGCATCCTGATAGCGTAAACTGTCCCGGGATTACGGTTACGCTACGAATACGTATGTTGCAAGTGGATGGAGGAAAAGGGGCGCTCGGCGAGTCAGTCGGTCGGTCGGTCTACGGGCGACGACTGAGCGGTCCGAGGCTACGAGTTGCAATGGCGAATGGTAATATGTTGAATGGATTGCAATATTAAGTGGATCACGCGAGGCGATCGTTACAGGTGTTCTAACTATTACAAACGACTGGTAGTGTTGTGGAGTGCTTGTGAGTAGTGAATGTAGAACTCAATTTGAGATGGATCCCCAGTGAAGGAGGGAGACCCCCTATTTATACTAGTTGAAGGCGGTCTTGAGCATTTAATGAGCTGCTGCAGGTGGCTTGACGTGGCGCCTTCCCACTGGCTCGGTCAGACGGTCGATCTACAGCTACATGTAGACCAGCTGCTCGAGGTATCAGCACCGCCATCTCTGCAAGTTGTCAGGCACCGCACTGCGGATCAAGTGGGTTCTGATGTTACTTGTAGTGTAAGTCAAGATTTCGGCTTGCAGGTTGCGTCACTTTGTTGACCGACCGGTAATCCTTCGGTAGATCGGTCGAGTGTGTTTCTGTCGGGGCGACTCCAAGGGCGATCCGAGAGCATTTTGTCACGAGGCCTATCGGTACAAGCAAACCGGTTAATCACAAGTGATTTATCCCAGTCGGGTTGATGATTATGACGGACCAGCCAGTTGGCGATTGTCGGATCGAGTGATACTTGGCGGACCGGCTCAACGGGTAATCTTTGTACGTATTTATCCATCACGAGTCCCCCACTTCTTGAATCCGCGAGAGTCGTCGGGTTCGAGAAGTGAATTTTGTTCTTGCAATTTCTTCCAATCGTCTTGTTGCGGGTTGCGCTTCGTTCGGTCGGTTTTCAAGCATCCAGGCACCTTTTGGTAACTTCCCAATTTTTGCAAGTCGCTGGAGATTCTGATCGGATGGCTAGCATGCAAAGTGGGACAGGTGGCGCGAATCTGGGCCTCCACGTGAACGGGCCGTCCCTTCAACTTCTAGGCCCATCTCTTCTCCTATAAATATCCTTTGGTGAAAGTTCATTTTTACTCTTCTCCCTTTGGCCAACCTGCAACCTCTGGGCTTTGCTGATCACTTTGCAAGGTAAAATTTCTTTCCTTTCCCCTCTCCCTTTTTTTTTTTGCTTTCCTTTTTTTCTTTGACCGACCGAAACCCTAGCCCTGAAGAAAAAAAGTCTGTTCATCTTCTTTGCCGCTCTACGTGTCCGACGATCTGCTGCTACACTTACACCATGTACGTCCATTTGTTTTTCTCTATTGCTTTCTTTCCTCACTACTGTAAGTAATATACATTATATATATATATATATATATATATATATATATATATATATGTATATTATTTTTCTTCTCTTTTTTTTTTATTATATGGCCGATCGGCCAGAATTAATTTTGGCCGGTCGGCCAAAATCAATATATATAATAAATTTTTTTAATTTTTTTTTTGCGAACGATCATGCATAACCTATATATGTTTTGTTGTTGTGTTGCCGACCAATTGATGTTGTAGTTGTCTGTTTGTTGTGCTCGGTCGACCGGTCAGATGGTCAGATCAACTGGTCAGTCGTATTGCCTTCTTTGCTTGTTGTTCGCTATATGGCTATTGGGCACTTGATCCATTGTAACTGCTCCGCCCTCTTTCTTCTTTTTTTTTCTTTCTTTTTTTTTTTAGCTTCGGTCGACCGGTCGCCGAGGCCGATCAGTCATTCGGCCTTGCACTATGCTCCGCTTAATCTTGTCATGTTCTTGCTTCCTAATAGTGCTTTGTTGTAGTATATTGGGTCTGTTGAGTGTGATTGTAGTCTTTGCCATAATGATTCTGACTAGCCTTTGATTCCATTTGTTAACTTCTTGCATGTTCTTTGCGTGTGCAGCATGCCTTCAGATGATAGTCAGAATTTATCATGTCGCGACTACGACGATCAAGGTGATGAGGAAACACTTAGTGCGTCTGGAGAGTCGTCACCAGGTCGCTCCGATGAGGTTTTTGTAGTTCAACCGGTTGAAGGGAGGCTAGCCAAAGAACCTCTGGCCGTCCGTACTAAATCTGCTCCGACTAGAGTCCCGTCGAAAAAAAAGAGTCATCGGGATCAAGGGATATCAGCTAGACCTGTAGGGCCATCGGTTAGCAAACCGAACCTTACGAGTGGCAAGTTTCTCTACTTGGATCCGTGTGGCGCCTATGGAACTCTAGTCGACGTGTCAGTCAAGGAGGAAGAACAGGTAGAAGACATACTCGGAGGAACGGTCAGGTATAAGGTTGATCGTGAAATGGACAACATCATTGACTGTCACTCCGACAAGTGGATAGGTGTTCATGTGGACTCTTTGAAGGGTGGGCTGCGATTTCCACTCGACCCATTTCTTGTCAAGTTTGTGAATTACTACGGCGTAGTCCCCGGTCAGATAGCACCTAATGGCCACCGGATCTTGGCATGCTTCCCACAGATCTATCAGCGTCATCACGTCCCATGCACAGTGGAGCTCTTCAATTTCCTGCATCTGGTGAAGCCAATGGGAAAAAATTATGGGAGCGGCTTTATCATGATCTAGAGCCGCGAGGTGATTGGTAAAATCTCTAATATTCCGGACAATCATCGCAGATGGAGAAACAAGTTCCTTCGGGTACGTCTGGATGATGGGTCACCCTTCACGAATGTCTGGTCAGAACAAATGCGTAAGTGCGTGTCACCGCGCAAGACTTCGCTGATCAAGACGGCTGTGCAAAAGATATCGTTAGAGAGCTACACTTGGGAAATTTTTCATTCTCCTGACGCACTGAAATCGGCTCGGCTCCCCCCTCTATCTTACGAGGCAACTGATCAAAACATCACAGGTGGTCGGTCGGTCGGCGAGATTGTGCAATTCATCTTGACTCTTTTCCTAACGCCTTGTGTTTTTTCCCTTGCGCAGGTCAACAGGAGATGGAGCTAGGCAGCGATTTGGAGGAGATTCTCGGGACGACTGGAAAGAGCTTGCATGGGGGGAAAACGTCAAAGAGCTTGAAGGTCGTTTTTAAGAAGAAGACCACCGCGTCATCCGGGGAGCAGCACGCGGGTGACCAACCACCAGTTTCCTCTCGTCCGTCCGGTTTGTCCGTCGCCCCTGTCCAGACCAGGTCAAGCGAGAAGCGCCCGATGGGAGAAACTGAAATTGAGACGCCAGTACTTGCACCTGCAACGGACCCCAAGAGACCCCGGGTGACCGGTGAGGAGGCTCCCTTTGTCGACATACTGAATCGTGGCTTAGTCAGCATTTCCGAGATGTTTAATGTGATGTTCTAGTACGTTCCTCCTCCTGTGAACTTGTTCAGCCAGACGACTAACTATGTGGGAGAGCATCTTGTCCGCGATCTATCTCAGGTACCCGCTCCGACTTGTTGATTGTAATTTTACTCTCTCCCCCCTCATCCGTTTTCTGGTGTGACTGACTAAGCCATTTTCCAGGTTGCCCACTCGAGTGTCGAGCACTTCATTCGGTCTCGGTCTGCTGACGTAGAGCGGGAGGAGGAGTTGAAGATGTTAAGAGAGAAAGTGAGGAAGCATGAGGCCGCCTTGAGGTCTTGGGAGCAATATCCAGGCTCTGCTCAGTTCCATAAGGATGCGGTCGCTTACTTTGCTAATCGACCGGCCGCCCTCCCTGACTTAGTCGCATCTGCTTGCCAGTCCGAGGAAGCTGCTCTCCCCTTGTTTCAGACATTGCAACGGGACCCGGTGGGGCTCAAGATGCTCCGTAGAGAGGCTGCTTGGGGCTATTCTCGGGGAAAGGAAGCTATGCAGGTGCTGCTGCAACGGGCCTTGGAGGAGGCCGTGCAACCTGAAACCTGGGAGGAGTTACGCGCCATGCTGCCTGAAGATGTGGCGCCGCCTGGCCCGGAGCCCTTTACCGATCCTGCTACTGGTCCGACTGATCCCTCCACTGCTGCTTCTAGGAACCAAGACCCTAAGTAGATGGTTGATCTGTAGGTTGAATATTTTCACGGGAGACCGGCCCCGTCTTTGTGCCGGTCAGACTTTGATCATCGTTTTCATATTTTTTGAATAGAAGTTGCTTATTTACTCATTGTCTGTGACCTTGACATGTTTTTGTTTTCTTCGTGTCCGACCGACCAGTCACCATGCGACTTTCAACCTGCAAAAATACGACAACTAGGTTGCAGTCCGTTAAAACATCGCAACTGACCCTCGGCTCATGCAAAGCGCCAAGCATGTGGCTGCTCGTGGGGTCACTTGCTTTCGGCGCCCTTCAATATTGAAGGTGATTGGCTAATGACTACAACCAATTGATCAACCGGACAAGACCAGTTGGTCGGTCCGGGAGATATATACTTGGACAAAACCTTCAGTGGTAAGTCCATAAGAAGTGTACTCAGTCGCACATTCTACCGGATTAAACCATGTGGGTTGGGCTGTGATAACTCAACCGATCAACGACCTCTAACGATGGTTCCGGAAGATAATAAGCGCACTTAATCACATACTCGACCGGTCGAAATCGTGCGGGTTAGGTCGGGATAACTCGACCGATCAAAACCTCAAACGATAGCTCCGGGAGATAACAAGTGAACTTAATCACACACTCGACCGGTCGAGATCGTGCGGGTTAGGTCGGGATGACTCAACCGATCAAAACCTCAAACGATAGCTCCGGGAGATAACAAGTAAACTTAATCACACACTCGACCGGTCGAAATCGTGCAGGTTAGGTCGGGATAATTCAACCGATCAAAACCTCAAACGATAGCTCCAGGATTTCAAGTGAACTTAATCACACACTCGACCGGTCGAAATCGTGCGGGTTAGGTCGGGATAACTCAACCGATCAANTTTTCCTAACGCCTTGTGTTTTTTCCCTTGCGCAGGTCAACAGGAGATGGAGCTAGGCAGCGATTTGGAGGAGATTCTCGGGACGACTGGAAAGAGCTTGCATGGGGGGAAAACGTCAAAGAGCTTGAAGGTCGTTTTTAAGAAGAAGACCACCGCGTCATCCGGGGAGCAGCACGCGGGTGACCAACCACCAGTTTCCTCTCGTCCGTCCGGTTTGTCCGTCGCCCCTGTCCAGACCAGGTCAAGCGAGAAGCGCCCGATGGGAGAAACTGAAATTGAGACGCCAGTACTTGCACCTGCAACGGACCCCAAGAGACCCCGGGTGACCGGTGAGGAGGCTCCCTTTGTCGACATACTGAATCGTGGCTTAGTCAGCATTTCCGAGATGTTTAATGTGATGTTCTAGTACGTTCCTCCTCCTGTGAACTTGTTCAGCCAGACGACTAACTATGTGGGAGAGCATCTTGTCCGCGATCTATCTCAGGTACCCGCTCCGACTTGTTGATTGTAATTTTACTCTCTCCCCCCTCATCCGTTTTCTGGTGTGACTGACTAAGCCATTTTCCAGGTTGCCCACTCGAGTGTCGAGCACTTCATTCGGTCTCGGTCTGCTGACGTAGAGCGGGAGGAGGAGTTGAAGATGTTAAGAGAGAAAGTGAGGAAGCATGAGGCCGCCTTGAGGTCTTGGGAGCAATATCCAGGCTCTGCTCAGTTCCATAAGGATGCGGTCGCTTACTTTGCTAATCGACCGGCCGCCCTCCCTGACTTAGTCGCATCTGCTTGCCAGTCCGAGGAAGCTGCTCTCCCCTTGTTTCAGACATTGCAACGGGACCCGGTGGGGCTCAAGATGCTCCGTAGAGAGGCTGCTTGGGGCTATTCTCGGGGAAAGGAAGCTATGCAGGTGCTGCTGCACCGGGCCTTGGAGGAGGCCGTGCAACCTGAAACCTGGGAGGAGTTACGCGCCATGCTGCCTGAAGATGTGGCGCCTCCTGGCCCGGAGCCCTTTACCAATCCTGCTACTGGTCCGACTGATCCCTCCACTGCTGCTTCTAGGAACCAAGACCCTAAGTAGATGGTTGATCTGTACGTTGAATATTTTTTGAATAGAAGTTGCTTATTTACTCATTGTCTGTGACCTTGACATGTTTTTGTTTTCTTCGTGTCCGACCTACCAGTCACCATGCGACTTTCAACCTGCAAAAATACAACAACTAGGTTGCAGTCCGTTAAAACATCGCAACTGACCCTCGGCTCATGCAAAGCGCCAAGCATGTGGCTACTCGTGGGGTCACTTGCTTTCGGCGCCCTTCAATATTGAAGGTGATTGGCTAATGACTACAACCAATTGATCAACCGGACAAGACCAGTTGGTCGGTCCGGGAGATATATACTTGGACAAAACCTTCAGTGGTAAGTCCATAAGAAGTGTACTCAGTCGCACATTCTACCGGATTAAACCATGTGGGTTGGGCTGTGATAACTCAACCGATCAACGACCTCTAACGATGGTTCCGGAAGATAATAAGCGCACTTAATCACATACTCGACCGGTCGAAATCGTGCGGGTTAGGTCGGGATAACTCGACCGATCAAAACCTCAAACGATAGCTCCGGGAGATAACAAGTGAACTTAATCACACACTCGACCGGTCGAGATCGTGCGGGTTAGGTCGGGATGACTCAACCGATCAAAACCTCAAACGATAGCTCCGGGAGATAACAAGTAAACTTAATCACACACTCGACCGGTCGAAATCGTGCAGGTTAGGTCGGGATAATTCAACCGATCAAAACCTCAAACGATAGCTCCAGGATTTCAAGTGAACTTAATCACACACTCGACCGGTCGAAATCGTGCGGGTTAGGTCGGGATAACTCAACCGATCAAAAAACCTCAAA
Organism: Ipomoea triloba; assembly: GCF_003576645.1. NCBI lineage: Eukaryota > Viridiplantae > Streptophyta > Magnoliopsida > Solanales > Convolvulaceae > Ipomoea > Ipomoea triloba. The sequence goes on from NC_044921.1 coordinate 13,907,734, forward strand.
CGATAGGACCAGGATTTTTTTTTTGACTCGTCCATACAATGAGATGTCAAGAACCAAAATCTTCATTCCGTCATTTCAGTTACAATCATCACACTAGTGACCCTACATTACTTATAGAATTTCACGAGGTGCTCGGAATTCCACACCCGATCGACCAGTCGTCCAGATGGAGTTTCCAATNTGACGTAGAGCGGGAGGAGGAGTTGAAGATGTTAAGAGAGAAAGTGAGGAAGCATGAGGCCGCCTTGAGGTCTTGGGAGCAATATCCAGGCTCTGCTCAGTTCCATAAGGATGCGGTCGCTTACTTTGCTAATCGACCGGCCGCCCTCCCTGACTTAGTCGCATCTGCTTGCCAGTCCGAGGAAGCTGCTCTCCCCTTGTTTTAGACATTGCAACGGGACCCGGTGGGGCTCAAGATGCTCCGTAGAGAGGCTGCTTGGGGCTATTCTCGGGGAAAGGAAGCTATGCAGGTGCTGCTGCACCGGGCCTTGGAGGAGGCCGTGCAACCTGAAACCTGGGAGGAGTTACGCGCCATGCTGCCTGAAGATGTGGCGCCTCCTGGCCCGGAGCCCTTTACCAATCCTGCTACTGGTCCGACTGATCCCTCCACTGCTGCTTCTAGGAACCAAGACCCTAAGTAGATGGTTGATCTGTACGTTGAATATTTTTTGAATAGAAGTTGCTTATTTACTCATTGTCTGTGACCTTGACATGTTTTTGTTTTCTTCGTGTCCGACCTACCAGTCACCATGCGACTTTCAACCTGCAAAAATACAACAACTAGGTTGCAGTCCGTTAAAACATCGCAACTGACCCTCGGCTCATGCAAAGCGCCAAGCATGTGGCTACTCGTGGGGTCACTTGCTTTCGGCGCCCTTCAATATTGAAGGTGATTGGCTAATGACTACAACCAATTGATCAACCGGACAAGACCAGTTGGTCGGTCCGGGAGATATATACTTGGACAAAACCTTCAGTGGTAAGTCCATAAGAAGTGTACTCAGTCGCACATTCTACCGGATTAAACCATGTGGGTTGGGCTGTGATAACTCAACCGATCAACGACCTCTAACGATGGTTCCGGAAGATAATAAGCGCACTTAATCACATACTCGACCGGTCGAAATCGTGCGGGTTAGGTCGGGATAACTCGACCGATCAAAACCTCAAACGATAGCTCCGGGAGATAACAAGTGAACTTAATCACACACTCGACCGGTCGAGATCGTGCGGGTTAGGTCGGGATGACTCAACCGATCAAAACCTCAAACGATAGCTCCGGGAGATAACAAGTAAACTTAATCACACACTCGACCGGTCGAAATCGTGCAGGTTAGGTCGGGATAATTCAACCGATCAAAACCTCAAACGATAGCTCCAGGATTTCAAGTGAACTTAATCACACACTCGACCGGTCGAAATCGTGCGGGTTAGGTCGGGATAACTCAACCGATCAAAAAACCTCAAACGATAGGACCAGGATTTTTTTTTTGACTCGTCCATACAATGAGATGTCAAGAACCAAAATCTTCATTCCGTCATTTCAGTTACAATCATCACACTAGTGACCCTACATTACTTATAGAATTTCACGAGGTGCTCGGAATTCCACACCCGATCGACCAGTCGTCCAGATGGAGTTTCCAATTTGTAAGTGCCGGGTTGGACGACTGCAGAAACTTTGTAGGGACCTTCCCACTTCCTGGCAAACTTCCCGTGGTCGGTCGGTCTGCTAGCTTCTCTTCGTCGGAGCACCAAGTCGCCTACTTGGAAGTAGCGAGGCTTCACTCGACCGTCATGGTAAGTCTTGGCGGCCTTTTGATATTCGATAATTCTCCGAGCTGCCATGTCTCTCTTCTCCTCTACAAAGTTGAGTTCTACTCCTTGCATTTCATCATTATCCTCTGGTCGGTAATTCCTCTCCCGAGCGGTAGGTAACCATGCTTCAATTGGTACTCTCGCTTCAAATCCGTAGGCCAGTGAGAAAGGTGTTTCGTTGGTTGCTCGTCTTGGAGTGGTCCGATAGGTCCACAGGACGTATGGAAGTTCTTCTACCCATCCCCGGCCAGCACTTTGCAGCTTCTTCTTCAGCCCGTCTAGAATCGTTCGGTTAGCATTCTCCACTTGTCCATTGGCTTGTGGATATGCTACGGCCGCCCGGGTGTGTCTGATGCCCAAGTGAGCCATGAAGTTTCTGAACTGTCGACTGTCAAATTATGTCCCATTGTCTGTGGTTAGATGGACGGGTACGCCAAAGCGAGTGATCACATTGTGCCATAAGAACTTCTGACACTGTTGGGAGGTAATGGTCGCTAACACTTCGGCTTCGACCCACTTGGTGAAGTAATCAACGGCCACTATCACGTACTTTTTTCAACCGGCCGTCATTGGGAATGCACCAATCAAGTCTACTCCCAATCTTGCGAATGGAATTACCTCGCTGACCAGCTGGTAGTAGGTCGCTGGTCGACCGGGCAACTTGTGGAATTNTGGCTAATGACTACAACCAATTGATCAACCGGACAAGACCAGTTGGTCGGTCCGGGAGATATATACTTGGACAAAACCTTCAGTGGTAAGTCCATAAGCAGTGTACTCAGTCGCACATTCTACCGGATTAAACCATGTGGGTTGGGCTGTGATAACTCAACCGATCAATCGTCCTCTAACGATGGTTCCGGAGGATAATAAGCGCACTTAATCACATACTCGGTCGGTCGAAATCGTGAGGGTTAGGTCGGGATAACTCAAGCGATCAAAACCTCAAACGATAGCTCCGGGAGATTACAAGTGAACTTAATCACACACTCGACCGGTCGAGATCGTGCGGGTTAGGTCGGGATAACTCAACCGATCAAAACCTCAAACGATAGCTCTGAGAGATAACAAGTGAACTTAATCACACACTCGACCGGTCGAGATCGTGCGGGTTAGGTCGGGATAACTCAACCGATCAAAACCTCAAACGATAGCTCCGGGAGATAACAAGTGAACTTAATCACACACTCGACCGGTCGAGATCGTGCGGGTTAGGTCGGGATAACTCAACCGATCAAAAAACCTCAAACGATAGGACCAGGATTTTTTTTTTGACTCGTCCATACAATGAGATGTCAAGAACCAAAATCTTCATTCCGTCATTTCAGTTACAATCATCACACTAGTGACCCTACATTACTTATAGAATTTCACGAGGTGCTCGGAGTTCCACACCCGATCGACCAGTCGTCCAGATGGAGTTTCCAATTTGTAAGTGCCGGGTTGGACGACTGCAGAAACTTTGTAGGGACCTTCCCACTTCCTGGCAAACTTCCCGTGGTCGGTCGGTCTGCTAGCTTCTCTCCGCCGGAGCACCAAGTCGCCTACTTGGAAGTAGCAGGGCTTCACTCGACCGTCATGGTAAGTCTTGGCGGCCTTTTGATATTCGATCATTCTCCGAGCTGCCATGTCTCTCTTCTCCTCTACAAAGTTGAGTTCTACTCCTTGCATTTCATCATTATCCTCCGGTCGGAAATTCCTTTCCCGAGCGGTAGGTAACCATGCTTCAATTGGTACTCTCGCTTCAAATCCGTAGGCCAGTGAGAAAGGTGTTTCGTTGGTTGCTCGTCTTGGAGTGGTCCGATAGGTCCACAGGACGTATGGAAGTTCTTCTACCCATCCCCGGCCAGCACTTTGCAGCTTCTTCTTCAGCCCGTCTAGAATCGTTCGGTTAGCATTCTCCACTTGTCCATTGGCTTGTGGATATGCTACGGCCGCCCGGGTGTGTCTGATGCCCAAGTGAGCCATGAAGTTTCTGAACTGTCGACTGTCAAATTATGTCCCATTGTCTGTGGTTAGATGGACGGGTACGCCAAAGCGAGTGATCACATTGTGCCATAAGAACTTCTGACACTGTTGGGAGGTAATGGTCGCTAACACTTCGGCTTCGACCCACTTGGTGAAGTAATCAACGGCCACTATCACGTACTTTTTTCAACCGGCCGTCATTGGGAATGCACCAATCAAGTCTACTCCCAATCTTGCGAATGGAATTACCTCGCTGACCAGCTGGTAGTAGGTCGCTGGTCGACCGGGCAACTTGTGGAATTCTTGGCATGTAGCGCATCGCCGCACGTACTGCTCACAATCCAAATTCATAGAGGGCCAGTAGTAACCTAACAAGACAATCTTTTGCGCTAGCGTCCTTGGTCCTTGGTGGGCCGAGCAGATTCCGTCATGGACTTCTTCAATCACAATCTTAGCCTCATTGCTAGTCAAACACCTCAGGAGTGGTCCGCCATACGATCGTTTGTAGAGCCTACCGTCGATCAACTGGAATCGGGGTGCCCTCAATCTGACTTTCTTTGCTCGTGCAGGATCGTCCGGTAGGGTGCCATCGGTTATGTATCCTTTCAGATCGTACATCCAGTCTGGCTCGCTTATCTCGACCGGTCGAACCTCAATGATGTCGATGCTAGGCGTTACAATTTCTTCGACCCGAGCAATCTTTGACACGTATTCGGGAGCTTCCTGGGTCAATTTGGATAGCATGTCGGCATCTGTGTTTTCCGCCCTTGGTACTTGAATCAGCTCATATTTGTCAAACTGCTGCAACCACTCAAGTGCGATGTCTTTGTATCGTATCATCCGGTCCTCCTTTGCTTCGATCGTATTAGAGAGCTGTCCAATTATCAATCGGGAGTCTGACCGTAATCGCAGTCGGTCGGCCTTCATCTGCTTGGCCAGCCGTAGACCGCCTATGAGTGCCTCGTATTCCGCTTCGTTATTGGTGGGTCGGAATTTGAAGATTAGAGCTTGATACACTTTGAAGCCTTCAGGAGATGTAAGCACGATTCCTCCCCCATACTCTTTCTTGCTGGACGATCCGTCAGTGGAGGCTTCCCACCAGGGTTCTTCTAGGGCGGTTGGTTGGTCAGGCTCCGGGTCCCTTGTAGTGCATTCGACGATGAAGTCGACTAATGCTTGTCCCTTGATGGTCAGGCGTGGCTTGTACTCAATGGCAAATTGGGTTAACATCATGACCCATTTGATCAGTCGCCCCGAGGATGTTGGGTTTCTGAGGATCGTCCCGAGTGGTTGGTCGGTCAAAACTACAACTGGATGAGCTTGAAAATATGCCGCAAGCTTCCGAGTAGTCACCCAGAGTGCAAATGCGGTCTTCTCGAATTTTGTGTAGCGCAATTCCGGTCATTGCAAGGCTTTGCTGACGTAGTAGATCGGTTTTTGGACCCCTTTCGCTTCCTCCCGAACAAGCACCGAATTGACCGCTCGGTCCGACACGGCTAAGTAAACGTACAAGGTTTCCTCCTTCTCTGGTTTGGAAAGGACTAGTGAGGAGCTCAGGTAAGATTTCAATTCTTCAAAGGCTGATTGACATGCAGATGTCCATTCAAAACCATTGGAGTTCTTCAATATTTGAAAGAATGGTAGGGACTTTTCAGCCGATTTAGACAAGAAACGACTGAGTGCTGCGAGTCGACCGGTCAGTCGCTGGACGTCTTTGACTGACTGGGGGGCTGCATCTCCATGATTGCTCTGACCTTCTCAGGGTTCGGTTCGATTCCCCGACCCGTCATCATAAATCCCAAGAACTTCCCTGTTTGGATAGCGAAGGCACACTTACTCGGATTTAAACGCAGGTTGAATGTTTCCATCACTTTGAATGCTTTGGCCAGGTCGGTTGGGTGTGTTTCCTTCGAGCGACTTTTGACCAGCATGTCGTCGACGTATGCTTCCATTGTCGACCCAAGCAGGCCTTTGAACAGCTTGTTCACCATCCGTTGATATGTGGCTCCAGAGTTCCGTAAACCGAATGCCATCACCATGTAGCAAAACACCCCATCAGGGGTGATGAAGGCGGTCTTCTCTTCGTCTTCTTTGCACATGAAAATTTGATGGTATCTTTTGAATGCATCCATAAAGCTCAGCAGCTCACACCCGGCAGTCTCAATAACCATCTGGTCGGGATTTGGCAATGGGTAAGGGTCCTTTGGGCAGGCTTTGTTTAGATCGGTGTAATCTACACACATCCTCTATGTGGGTGGTTTTGGCGCAAGGACCACGTTTGCCAACCACTCCGGGTACAGGACCTCCCGGATGTGACCTACCGCTAGGAGGGTGGCGGTCTCCTTCTTCACAAACTTTCGCCTCTCGCTTGACAGGTGCCTTTTCTTTTGCTTGACCGGCTTGAATCCCGGTTGAATGGATAGGCGGTGGCATATGACAGACCGATCGATCTCGGGCATGTCCTCTGGTCCCCAGGCGAAGATGCTCCTGAACTTATGCAGAACACTGATGATTTCTTCTCGTAGACCGACCGGGAGACCCCGACCGATCCTAACCGTTCGCTCTAGTTGATTGGGGTCCAGTACGATCTCTTCCATTTCTGAAGCTGGTTGCAGCTTCTCCTTGAGTTCTCCATAATCTACCTGCTGCGATATGGTGTGGATTCTAGCGTCCTCACGATTCGATTGCTTGACTGCTTGTGCGTAACACTGTCGTGCAACTCGCTGGTCTCCCCGAAGCACCCCGATCCCATTGGGTGTGTGGAATTTCACGCACAAGTGGTTCATCGATATGACGACGGCCGCTTGGGTGATGCCAGGTCGATCGAGTATCGCATTGTGTACGCATTTCAGCTTGACCACCACAAAGTCCATGGTAGTCTTTAGAACATTCGGGTGGGTGCCCATCTCGATGTTTAAACTGATGATTCCTTCCGCTTCTATGGAATCGCCGGTGAAGCCAAACAATGGGGTCCGCAGGGGGGCCAACTTGTCGGCCGATAGACTTAAACGTGTGAACACGTCGAAGTATAAGATGTCTATCGAGCTCCCCGTGTCAACTAGCACCCGTTGCACATCCGTCCCATTGATGTCCATCGTGATGACGAGCGAGTCGCTCTGGGTTTCTCCATGGATGGGAAGATCATCATCAGTGAAGAATATTGGCTTCGTGCGCTTCTTCTTCTCTCGCGGTTCTGACTGCACTGATCCTATGTACAGGTTCCTTGCCCATTGTTTCCTCTGGCGGGAAGAGTCTCCTCCCTCCGGTCCTCCGTAGATGACATGAATCACCGGCTTTTTTCCAGTCGCCTTATCATCGTGGGACTCGGGTGGGCTGGGTGCCTTCGATTGTTCCTTCTGATTTCTTCTCCAGACGTTTTTCTTGGCCTTACCCTTATCTTGGCCGTCTTTCCTCATGAACTGCTCCAACTCTCCACTCTGAATGAGTTGCTCAATGATCGGTCGCAAGGCTATGCATTCCGTCGTATCATGCCCTCTGACCTTGTGGAAGGCACAATACTTGCTTCTATCTGCCCCTTCGGGTACCGGCTCGGGTGGGTGCACTAGATTACACTGCTCGGTGAATTGCAAAACTTCTACCAGTGGCTTGTTCAGTGGAGTGAATCGCGGTCCATCCCTCGTCCGGCCACGCTGCCTAAATCGTGGTCGATCTCTTCTTTGGTCGTGACCTTTGTCCCGACCGACCGGTTGCTCCTCTCGTCTCTTCGTTGTGTTGGCCTCGGTGGCGTCTGCATGGTGTCTGGCCCGAGTGATCGCCTCTTCATATGTCTTCGGGGGCTTGACAATGAGGTCATAGTAAAGTGCCCCGGATCGGAGCGACGAGAGGAATGCATGAACCGCTACCTGATCTTCCATTGGTTCAACCTGGTCTACTTCTCGCTCCCATCTGGACAGGTAAGCTGACAAGGCTTCCCCTACGTCCTGTTTTACCTTGTTCAGATAGGTGTAAGGCTTCTTCCTTGACTTGCTGGCTGCAAAACGTCTTACGAACTTGTCAGCTAGTTGGCTGAAATTCGCGATCGAACGAGGCTCCAAACTTCTGAACCACTCGGCTGCTCTACCTACCAGGGTGGCGAAGAAAGCTCTGCATATGACGGCATCGCATACTCCTAACATCAGCATGCTGCCATAATACATGTTGATGTGATCCTGTGGGTCAGATCGTCCATTGTAAGTTCGGACCAGTGGGATCCTCAAGTCCTGTGGGTAATGTGTACTTATGACATCGTCAGTGAAGGGGGTGTCAATCAACGAACTGGATGGCTCTCCCTCTTTGTTCTTCTCACGTAGCTCACGTTGCAACTAGTCCATTTTCTCCTGCATCCTGGCGAACTGACGGTAAGGACTATCTTCCCTGCTTGGACGTCGTTCTCTCCTGTCCGGTCGGTCACCCACCCGACCGGCTAGTCGTCCTGTCCTGCCTTCCCCTCTGGACTGCGACGCACTCCCAGTGCTGCTTCTCTCCGTTTCTAGGGTCCTCCGTGGTCTTTGCCTCGGTCGGTCATGGTTATCCGGAGCCCCCAATCGAGATCTAGCACTCTTCCGAATGCGATCGAAGGCACTCCTACGTTGAGCAACGTCAGGTTGACTATGATCTCGACATTCTTCCCGGTCGGGTCTCCTTGACCGATCTGCTGATTAAATCTCCTCTGGGTCACGCTCTCGGGATTGCGGATGTGATTGCCTTTGGGAAGGTTGAGCTACCGGTTGCTGTTGTTCTACAACAGGAATTTGAGGGGTTACCATCACTTGGGGGGTTGGCGCCACGACATAATACCCCGGAGTCCCAGGCCACGGTTGATACATGTGAGCAAATCCTTGCGGTGGCGTTCCCTGAACGGGGTTACCTCCAAGTGCTCCTGGTGTTGGGGGCGGCATCTGACCTGTTGGGGGTAGCATAGCGTATGCCATCGGCATATGAAGATTTGAGGTGGTTGTGTCATTCATTGGTAGTGAAATGACGGGGTGGAAATTTGCGTGTCCATTCATTGGTAGTGAAATGACGGGGTGGAAATTTGCGTGTCCAGCTTGCTGGTCGGGATTCTGACTGACTGGTTGGGTGGTTCCAGCTTGCTGGTCGGGATTCTGACTGACTGGTTGGGTGGTTTGTGTATCATGTCTTGCGTGGTTGGAGGTGAGCTCGTTCATCAAGCCCCTCGACAGGTCCAACTGTCGACGTAGATCATCCTCGGGGAGTGTTTCGGCCACATTGTCGGGGTGGTGTCCAACCTGACGGGTCGAGCCTTCCCTCTACATGTAGCCCTGACTCCGACTCCTCTTGTTGGTTGCCATCTCAAACAAGCAAGGTGAAAAAGTTAACGGGACAGACAGAGTGTCTCGCTTCGGTCCCTACAGACGGCGCCAATGATAGCGTAAACTGTCTTGGGATTACGGTTACGCTACGAATACGTATGTTGCAAGTGGATGGAAGAAAAGGGGCGCTCGGCGAGTCAGTCGGTCGGTCGGTCTACGGGCGACGACTGAGCGGTCCGAGGCTACGAGTTGCAATGGCGAATGGTAATCTGTTGAATGGATTGCAATACTAAGTGGATCACGCGAGGCGATCGTTACAGGTGTTCTAACTATTACAAACGACTGATAGTGTTGTGGAGTGCTTGTGAGTAGTGAATGTAGAACTCAATCTGAGATGGATCCCCAGTGAAGGAGGGAGACCCCCTATTTATACTAGTTGAAGGCGGTCTTGAGCATTTAATGAGCTGCTGCAGGTGGCTTGACGTGGCGCCTTCCCACTGGCTCGGTTAGACGGTCGATCTACAGCTACGTGTAGACCAGCTGCTCGAGGTATCAGCACCGCCATCTCTGCAAGTTGTCAGGCACCACACTACGGATCAAGTGGGTTCTGATGTTACTTGTAGTGTAAGTCAAGATTTCGGCTTGCAAGTTGCGTCACTTTGTTGACCGACCGGTCATCCTTCGGTAGATCGGTCGGGTGTGTTTCTGTCGGGGCGACTCCAAGGGCGATCCGAGAGCATTTTGTCACGAGGCCTATCGGTACAAGCAAACCGGTTAATCACAAGTGATTTTTCCCAGTCGGGTTGATAACTATGACGGACCAGCCAGTTGGCGATTGTCGGATCGAGTGATACTTGGCGGACCGGCTCAACGGGTAATCTTTGTACGTATTTATCCATCACATCCATTATAATATCGATTACAATATCAATTTTTTGATAAATATTATTTGTTGTAGCACAATATTGTTTTTGTTTTAATACTTTGACATTAGTCTCAATGTTTATACTTCGATTTATGTATGTGTATGAAATATTTTTCGCAGTATGAACACATGGTGTTGCTGGAGTTGCTAAACAAGGGCTATCTAAAGCCGGAGGAGAAGATATGCAAAGGAGTCGATGACTTTCAGAAGAAATAAGGGGTTTGACCAGTGATATTTTATTGAAATCAATAAAAGAATATCACACTTTTTAATTGTAAAATCCAATGTTTACTTAGAACATATATGTATTTGATTTTGAGGTAATTATTAAATTTTATATCAATTTACCTTACGATATTGTATGACAAATATATATATATATATATATATATATATATATATATATATATATATACACACATACATACGTATACATATACGTACATATATGCTTTCCTACTCATTTTCTTCTTCTTCTTCTTAACTTTTTTATCCCTTTTATTAATACCTAATAATAATTACCATAAATACTTATTAATAAATGTAAATTTATATTAGATAATTATATTAATTATTATTATTTATTAAATAAAATATAATTTATGTGTACTATCTTAATTATAAAAATTCTACCTAATAATTTTAATATTACAAGGGACACAATAAATATCATCATAAATAATGTTTAATAATTGTCAATTTGTATTAGGCAATAAAAACTAATACTTAATTATTAAGTCAATTATAAAATCTTTTGTACAATAGACACATTATTTTTAATTATTTCGGTTTAATAATATTATTTCTTATTTATAAAAATTTAAAGTAATACTTTAAGTATTATGAATGCGACTAAGGATTATCTTAATCATTAAGGATATGTATTTAGCTTAGTAATAAAAAACTTAAAATATATGAATTATAGTAGCATGGTAATCAATTAGTAAGACAATTATATTAGGCAATCTAATTAACAATTTACTTTTTAAATTATATCATCTTTTTAATTATAAATATTTTCCTAAAGCATATACACAAATCATACTAATAAATATAGAGTTAAAAGTGTGTGTGTGTGTGTGTATAACCATAAAAGTATCATAATAATTAAATGGAAGAATGAGAATATAATTTATTTTGTAATAATAATATTATACCTTAAATATAAAATAAGTATATTATGCAATTTTGTTAATAGATAATTAATATTTAGGTACATTAATTTCGGCAATTATTAGAAATTAATTTATATGTAATATATATATATATATATATATATATATATATATATATATTTATTTATTTATTTATTTATTTATTTATTTATACTTATGTTATAATACTTATAAGAACGTACAAAATAAATTATTATTTCTATTTTTCTATGTAATTACTATGGTAATTTTATTTTACTCCCTCTCTCTATATTTTTTATATTAAAGAATAAAAATATAATTACACAATATTTTTTACAAACATAATTACACAAAATTAGTTTAATTGACTAATATTTTTTATGGTAAGTATATTAATAATTACCATAATAATAGTATAATTAGAAATATATATATATATATATATATTATACTTAAAGTATAAAATTATAATTGTAAAATATTAGTATAATTACCTAATAATTATTATGATAACTAAAAAATTAATTATACATATATTAGTATAATTGACTAATAATTGTTATAATAATCTATACTATTAATAAAAACAATATCCTCAGTTTTAACTTCCTGCCCAAAACAGACCTATAATATTATGGTTTGCGTAATATTATAAAATATGGTAATACAATTCCTATCTCTAATACAATTGTAAATTAAAATAGAATTCCTAATAAAATATATTCTTCCCTACGTTCCTATTCGTAATACAATTCTAGACTAGAATTACTAATGGTAGTAATTCAGTATATATATTTCTCTGCAATGCAATCTATACTATTAATAAAAACAATATCCTCAGTTTTAACTTCCTGCCCAAAACAGACCTATAATATTATGGTTTGCGTAATATTATAAAATATGGTAATACAATTCCTATCTCTAATACAATTGTAATAAAATATGGTAATACAATTCCTATCTCTAATACAATTGTAAATTAAAATAGTAATACAATTCCTATCTCTAATACAATTGTAAATTAAAATAGTAATACAATTCCTATCTCTAATACAATTGTAAATTAAAATAGAAATACAATTCCTATCTCTAATACAATTGTAAATTAAAATAGAATTCCTAATAAAATATATTCTTCCCTACGTTCCTATTCGTAATACAATTCTAGACAAGAATTACTAATGGTAATAATTCAGTATATATATTTCTCTGCAATGCAATCTATACTAATTAATAAAAACAATATCCTCAGTTTTAACTTCCCGCCCAAAACAGACCTATAATATTATGGTTTGCGTAATATTGTAACAAATTCATTCCGTGCAACGCACGGGTGAAAATACTAGTTAAGCTAATAATTATACAAATATTAATATAATTATATTTAAACATGGGTTGTTTGATTTTTATTTTATAAGTATATATATATATATATATATATACTATATACTATAATATATTACTATATATAATATAATATAAAAATTAAGAAATTAATTGAACATATATTAGTATATAATTGACCAAATCATTATATAGTAATTAAGCTAATAATTATATAGATATTACTATAATTATAATTAACATGGGGTGTGGATTTTATTTTATAATTACAATTAATTTTTTGATTTTATATGTGTGTGTGAGTAGGGATGTCAACGGCAGGGCGGACCCGGGGAATGGGGTCCCTGTCCCCGTCCCCGAAATCCCTCCCCATTCCCCGTCCCCGCCCGTTCCCCGGCGGGGATTTTCGGGACGGGAATCCCCGGGGAACTTTTTTAAGTTATGTCAATTTTTTTTTAAACTAATATTATGAAAAATAAATAAGTCTTGAATCCTTAAACAAAGTTCAAATTCAATCTACATAGATTAATAAAATTAAAATATCCAAACTCTAAGATTACTACAAATATCCAAAGTTTCAAATTTTCAAACAAAAATACATAATCATATATAAAATGTCCAAACACTTTAAATTATTTCGAACTCTTTCAAAGTCCAAAGTCCAAATATAAGTACATAACAAAACAAATGAACTTCTAGGGTTTTAACTTTTAATTTCTCATATACTTAATCTTCATATATGTTATTCTGACCATATTGTCTATGTTGCATGTTTCGAAATAAAATGGAATCAAATATGGTTGCTCAATTCAATGCATCAATTTTTGTATATATAATGATGATTGAATCAAATGGAATCACTGTGTGCATATATACTGTTACATACGGAGTGCATATATACTGTTCCATACGGAGTACATCCTAAAGCTATGAACATTCTGTGACGTACGTACTGTTAAATATATATAATTTATATTACATGATTTATATAGTATATGGTTTGTCACTTTTAATATATAAAAAATATAATATAATAATATACGGGGAATCGGGGACGGGGCGGGGATCGGGGTCGGGGCGGGGAATACCCTCCCCGTCCCTGTCCCCGTCCCCGGCGGGGATGAGGAATTTTTCCCCATTCCTGCCCCCGTTCCCCGAAATAATTCCCCGAACCCGCCCCCGTCGGGGCGGGGATCGGGTTTCCCCATCGGGGGCGGGTTGAATTGCCATCCCTAAGAGAGAGAGAGAGAGAGAGAGAGAGTTAGAGAGAGAGAATAAAATAAACAATCATTTAATATTCTGTGTAATTGCTATGGTAATATTTCTATATATATTTTTATACTTAAGGTATAAAAGTATAATTGTACAATATTAATTTAATTATTTGATAATTATTATGGTGATTAAGGAATTAATTGCATATATGTTTGTATAATTGGCTAATAATTATTATGCTAATTAAGTTAATAAATGCATGAATGTTAGTATAATTATAATTTAACATGGATCATTGAATTTATTTTTATAATAATTAAAATTAATTCATTTAGACATGGAGGATGGGTAAAAAAGTAAAGGCGATATGGTGAAAAGAAATATACTTACGGTATAAAAGTATAATTACCTAATAATAATTGCTTAATAATTATTATAGTAATTAAGCTGAACATGAGTTGTTTTATTTAGTTTTATAATAATTACAATTAAATTATTTCTATTTTTAACCATATTTATTTTAGTAATAATATAATTACACATAAAACTTTTCAAGATAATTTCAGACAAACGAGTCATATATTGTTCAATTAATTGAATGATACCTTTGCATTAATCTTATAATTAGATAAATGTATACTTTCAAATATTAAAATTGTTTATAATTTCATTTTTTATTTTATTATCTAATTATATAATAAAAAAAATTTATTCGTGCATCGCACCGGTAAATTGAGAGGAGCGAAATTGATTTTTCATATTGAGTGAGAAGGGGAACGGCCGTGGTAGATGTGGGTAAATTATGCTATATATGTACCCGGGTTGATGTTCATAATTTTAGAACTCTATGTTTACAATTTTAAAAACAAATTAAATGTATTTTTTTAAAATGTTAATAAATGAATTAGCTTATCCAATGCAGATTTTTTTTATTCCAAGCTATACATTTTTCATCTGATTACCATATTATTTGCAAACATAATTATTTTACTCAGTCTAACTATAACACATTAAAAAAAATAAACCAAATTAATTACACAGATAAAATCCTAAGGATAAATAAAGTATAACCTAAAGAGCCAAAATTTGACATGTTTAGGTAGAATTATAGCTCTTAACACATTATACAACCCAACTGTTAGGCAAAAATACACAACAAATCAAACATGCCCACAAATCAAACATTCATGAAATAAGGTTAATCTATACACTTAAAAAAACAGAGTTAATCTATACATACCTGCTTTAGAAATATCTTATAATCCATGAAGTACTAAGGTTCTGGATATTTAAAAAAAAAAGGCTCTGGATATTTTACTCCAGTAATTCTGAAATAAAGCACTAAAAAACTATAATTCTAGATAATTTACTTTATTAGTGATGTAAAATAAGTATAAAAATTTACAATAACAATATATAATATACTACCAATGTCGTATACAAAAAGGTTTTCAATAAATTCAAAACAATTACATTGATATACTATTATGTTTTCTTTTTATACAAAGATGACAAAATTGCTATATATTTACATAGAAAATATATCATCTGCATAAATAATTTTTATAAATGAGTTGTTGGGCAACGAGATAATTAGCCCAATTAATACAAATCATAAATATTGATATATAAAATGTCTAAAGTTTTAGCACCAGATGCATATAATTACACATTGACTATTAATTGGGCAATTATTTACTCAAATTCAAGCAATGATAACATCAGAAAACATAACCGATCAAACCCAATTATTCAATTGCACTATATAATATTCGATATTATAATTTACATAATTGTATATCGATCTAAATATGCTTAACATATTATAGCAAATCCATTCCGTGCAACGCACGGGCGAAAATACTAGTAATAATAATAATATATAAATTATATATTATATATGTTAGGTATTTCCTAAAATATAAATATCAAATTTATAAAAGTGTTTAACATTATTATTAAGTATAACGTTTCTGCAATATGAAGAGGTTCACCAGAAACGCGCCCGCGCCCGCGCCAGGTAGGGGTCGAACCTACGACTTTCTGCTTAGGAAACAGACGCTCTATCCACTGAGCTACAGGCGCTACTTGTTGAAATTGTGCACGTTTTGTGTACTTGTATCTTATATATTTCTTATACGAATGTTCCCCCGAGTACCGCAAATATTATGAACCCTGGCAATGGGGCTGGAGTGGGGAATAGGGTCTCCATTCCCATTCCCCGTCCTGCGTAGATTTTTCGGATACAAGGATTGCCCGTCAGGACTTTTTGTTCCATATAATATTATTTTTTTATGTAAATTTTTATTTAGTTTTTAGAGTAAAGTAGCTTGATGTCTTCAATTTGTTAGATACCTTCAAAATTGTTAAGTGGAAGTTTACTGAACATATTCCTTCGGGCAATCATATTTCTATGGATCAATTTCAACATATAGTATTTTTTATTATCTAGTGCATTGTTCTATTTGATGTTGTTATTTACATAATGTCTCGAGAGCATTTTAAATTAGAGCTAAATATTATTTTCTCTCCTTGTTGAATGTTTTCAAGAATTTGAAGTTCAAAGGAAAAAAGAAATTTGTCAAATATCTAGATTTTAATGTGATAATTAGTTTTAATGAGTTCGATGTAGGTGTTGAGTGTTGACAACCGAAAAGTATCAAGGGATTAGTGATATATCACTAAGGAAAACAAAAATAGAGAACAGTAATGTGATATATCACCTAGCGATGAAGGAATTGTGGCCTGTTGGGGAGTCGGATGTTAGCAGTTGAGACACAATGACAAGTCGATTGCATGTAGTCGATGACGGTGACAAAGAAATAACGAAGAAGACTTAAATACAGAGTCTGTAGAGAAATAGCATAACTCCCTTTCTAAGGTCTTTTGACAATTTTTCCTTTCTACTTTATAATTCAATTTACTTTTTATTTTATATGATATATATATATACATATATATAACATTTAGGGAATCGAGGTAACCAACAGGATTAGGGTTCACTGGTTCAGGGCAGGGGATGAGATCCCCGTCCCCCGCAGGGATGGGAAAGCTTTGCCCATCCTTGCCCCCATTCCCCGAAAAAAATTTCTCATTCCGTCAAGATGAGGATCAATTTTTCCCTTCAGGATTGAGTTGAATTACCATTCCTATTATGAACTGATATAATGAATCGAGAGTGGGTTAAGAGTGACTACACCCAACACAACCATATACTTTCTCTCCCACACTATTAGCTCAATCATTCATATTCCAATATGCCTACTAATCACCTTGCAGTCAAATGGCAACAACTCAACTCTTTCAGGTTTGTTTAGTGTTGGTATGTACAAGAACAACCCACCTGAATGGCAGACATACCCACAAATGGGCTTACACATTCACATTCACATTCACATACAGTCAAATTTATCTACTGCAAGACTCCAGCATGGAGACAAGTTTCACAATCAACACAGTTAGAATATCAGGAGTTTGTCAATACAACAGGCTGCTACATTAAAGCTTTATGGTATACATTTCAGTTGTGTGATTTCCACACACAAACAAGCCTGCTATTCATATAATATAATATAATAGTATGCTATATGTATTATCAGCCCGTGGCAATATACTATCTGCAAGTTAATTGTGTGCAAGAAGCATAAGAAACTACAAACAGAACTTTGCTAAGCAGGTCCGGTAACTGAATGGTTCTTCCAGAACTTATCTAAATTATTCCCTTGTAGAGGTGGTAAAGAATACATGCTTTTGGTCGAGCTTACGCTTCTGATCTGCTCTAGCACTTGCAACGCTGAATTCGCCAGTGCCATGTATGTATTTCCCATGATATCAATTTCACTGAGTTCTTGAGGAACTCTGAGAGGCTGCTGCCTCTCTTCACTTTTGGTCATGGTGGTCTTAAGGTTATTGCGCAGCAAAATCTCGCAATCCTTCACTAGTTGTTTCAAAACATCGGTGTTGAAGAATGGTTCTTCTAGCACAGTCTGGATGAAAGGCAAGCGAAGGAGAGCACCGCTACGCTTGTCATATTTTTTCAAAATCTTAACTATTCCTGCACAAATCAATTCGACACATATAACAATCAATCAAAATACGAAACATAGCTGTCATGCTGCTTATAATCAAAGGCAAGGAAGCTATGTACAAGCCCAACTTGAGATTCCCAGCAAATTATTCTGTGGACCCACATCCACCTTGCAAAGTGGACCTGGGTCCAAAATACACAATTTATATACTGAATGTTCACAACTAAATGTTCACAATTTCAATTGTAAACATTCAGTATGTAAATTGTGACGGGTCCATGGTATAACTATTGGAGATTCCCAACCTATAAAGCCTAACCAGAAATAGTTGAAGATGTTAAGCAATTTAAGGACCAAGACAAGCACGCAGATTCAAGTGTACATTGGGTAGGGGTATCATAATCTACACTTCTTAGAGCAACCACATTTGTGGTTTTTTGATGGGTTTTTGCAGAGAAAAGCCATATAGACATATTACCAATATTGAACTTTATCGAGTTAGCAAGAGACGATAGGCAAGTACCTAAGTAGTTAAGAGCACTGTAATTTTCCAACAGCACCATCTGCCCATGAAGATCTACTATCTCGCTTCCAATATTCATCAACTTCACATATGAACCATTAGCCTTTTTTACTCTGCCTTTCAGTAGCTGCACTCAACCAGACGAAAAACATTACTACTACCTCACACCAAGCAAAACAAAAAATAAGTGAAAAAAAGAGACAAAACATAAAATGTAGATTAACATTGAATTGAAAACGCAGTTGAATTAACCGAGGTCCTTCAAATTTCAAGTGTTATTTCAGTCTCAGATGGCTTTAGGCACAATATACTGTACCTTGTGGTCTAGTTTTACCTCTCCCCTTATACTTCAACCCTAACAACAACACAGCCAAGTACAAAGCATGATGCTTAAAGGCTTAAAGCATTCTAGAAGTTCCCAAATTTAATAAAAACCAGGATTAACCATATGATGTAGTTTTCAAAAAAAACCATATGATGTAGTTTTCTTTAATTAAATCATCACAAGATGCAGTCAATAAATAAAAGGAAAATCAAGGAAAAAGATCAGTTTAAGGCCAAAATAAATGAATGATTGAAACCCAATAAAGATGCCTTCAAATTGATGGCTCTGCTTCTTCAATTAATTTGAAACTGATGATTATATAAAACACAAGGGCTAGCAGGTGTCTAAAAACGTGCTTCTCATAATCTCATTTCTTATTTAAAATAGCATTAATTAAAATTGAGAAGAATTTTTTTTTTTAATGCTGCCATTCTGATGTTTTTTTGTTTTTTTTTTTGGTGTAGCCTAGGGTTTCCACCATCGAACACTAATCCCCTCACTGGATTGTAGGGACCTCTATTGGAGGATTTAAGGTTGCTCCATATCCTAAGCCAAGGATAAAGCCCTTGACCTTTGATTAAGAATTGATGAAACCCTTCCACTCAACCACCCCCAGGTTGCCTATAGTTTTTAGTGTGCTCATCTCTTATGAATATTTTAGTTCTCTGTAATTTCCTAACAGATTATCCAAGTACTTTGGGTAAAACCGACCAAAATTAACCACATGATGTAATATTGTTTGATAAATTCATAAAAAAAAGGCAGTCACTACACAGAGATGAAATGAAAAGTCAAGGAAAAAGATCAGTTCAATTCCCAAATAAACAATCGAATAACAGATACCTCCAAATTGATGACATACTCTTCTTCTTGATCCATAAAGAAGGAATTGAGCTTGTGAATCTCCTTCCGCAAGAGGGTCTCAAAATCCGTAACCTCCTTAGCCACCTCCGGCTGATCACCGCCGTCCTCCAATCTCGGCCGCTTGGAGGGCCTGCAGCTACTCTCGCCCTCCTTGGGGTTGGGGAAAATCAATTTGAGCTGCTTCTTCAGATCCTTGTACGACAAGAACATCTCTTCCCATTCTGGAAGCACCTTCGCTATGTGGGCAATCATAGCACTCAAACTCTTCCAGTACTTCATTTTCTCTCTCTCTTTCACTATGGAATATGTGTGTGGATCAAGAATGCAGAGGAAGGAGAATGGGAGTGGAGAGAAGGGTTGTGTAATAAGGGCGAAAATGCGTGAGGCATTTGGAGAGGAATATTCGGCAAGAGGGGAAATGAAGGAATATCCAGAGAGAATATGTGGGAAGATGAGGAATATCCAGGCAAATGTGTGATATGCTCTTCGTTTCGATCAGTACGGTCATATAAGTTTACCCAGTAAATGCTCCAAATTTACTTTGCTCCCCCTACCCAATGCCGGAGTAATATTATATATCTCAAGTAACTGTACATTTCATTATACGTCACTATAATAATATATATGTTTTGGTTCAACCAACATACTGCAGCGCCGGCCATCAACATATCGAACCAAATATATATATATATATATATATATATATAGGGTTGCACTCTCGTGCGAACTACCGCCCAAATAGAAAATGAGAACGCCCCACAGCCGTTCACGTGTCCAGATCAACGAATCAGATGTAATTTTAAAAAAAAAAATGATGAGGTGGCATTTTCGTAAATAACTGAAACTTTGGTGCACCTAGTTTCACTTACGAGTGCACCTAGTTTCACTTACAAGTGCACATATTTTCACTTACAAGTGCACATATTTTCACTTACAAGTGCAAGTAATTTACCTTGTTAATATTCATGCACATATTTTCGCAAATATTTTCACTTACAAATGCAAGTAATTTACCTTGTTAATATTCATACATTTGGTGCAACCTAGGTGCACCTAATTATAACATTAGTTGCACCTAGTTATAACATTAGGTGCACCTAGTTATAACATTAGGTGCACTTAGTATTGACGCTCAGTGTACAATTCACTTGCACCTGTAATACATTTTACTTGCAACTGCAATACATTTTACTTGCACTTGTGCATGTAATTTACTTTGTTAACATTTATGCACATGGGTGCACCTTAGGTGCACTTAGTATTGATGCTCATTGTACAATTTACTTGCACTTGTAATACATTTTACTTGCATGTGTGCACCTATATTCCACTTGCAAGTGCAAGTAATTTGCCTTGTTAACATTTATGCACCTGGGTGCGTCTAGGTGTATCTAATTATAACATTACGTGCACTTAGTTATAACGTTAGGTGCAACTATATTCCAGACATGTGGCGCGCTGCGATTCGTCCGCAGTTCTATCCTGAGCGGCCAGTACGCACCTGAACGCGATCCTATACATATATATATATATATATATATATATATATATATATATATATATATATATATATATTTCACATCTTACGGGCTAATTTAATCACGTAGGAAATTCAAGCTTAATAGTATAGTGCCTACTAATTCATTCCCTAGGACAATCGGGACCGAACACATACTTTAAAAATCCTTACGGTTCGTGACCGGTAGCTTGTTGGAATGAGTGAGGGGTTACAGTCTACCCTCCTAAAGAATAGTTTCGTCCTCGAAACTTCCTTCTTATCATCTAAGGTTCAAGATAGACCACCACTTAATTCCTATCCCCAAAATTAAAATTTAGGCTCTAATACTTTCTTATTTCCAACATCTCATAGCCTAAGCTGCCAAAGGTTAGAGCGTACCAAACTCTATTTCCAAGACCTTATAACCTTAAGCTCTGATACCACCTTGTAAGACCCCGATTTTCACATCTTACGGGCTAATTTAATCACGTAGGAAGTTCAAGCTTAATAGTATAGTGCCTACTAATTCATTCCCTAGGACAATCGGGACCGAACACATACTTTAAAAATCCTTACGGTTCGTGACCGGTACGTAGGTTCGCAACTTCTTGGAATGAGTGAGGGGTTATATATATATATATATATATATATATATATAATCTCAGCTCAAAGCGGTCTCGCTTTAACGTACGAACACACCAATAATATATAAAAAAAATGTACCAATAGTGTTAGAAAAATGTACAATAATGAAATGTATAAAAACGTGTATTTCAAACTAGTGATATTATGTTTTTTTTTTTACAAAAAGCACATTTGCCCAAGTTATACAAATCATAAATACTAATATATAAAATCTCCAAAGTTTCAGCACCGGATGCACACATCTACAACTTAGCTATTAATTCAACAATTATTTGGTCGAATTCAAGCAAGGATAATATCACAAAATATAATTGATCCAAACCATCTTTTCAATTGCACTATATAATATTTGATGTTTTAATTTATATAATTATATATCAATTCAAATATTCTAAATATAATAGCAAATACATTATGTGCATCGCACGTGTGAAAATACTAGTTACTAATATGTCATAATTTTTTTCCAACTTTTCAACCTTGTCCTAATAATCCCAAATAGACGCTTGGGATTAATTCACACTTTTTTTACTAGTAGACAACTAGTATGCCACCCGTGCGACGCAGTATTCAATAATTATATTATTTATAAAATTTATATAATGCAAAATAAATAAATAAATTATAAAAATATTATATGATATTGTAACAACCTCTTATTATAATAAAGTGTGTATGACACGTTGTATCAAACTTTGATTTATAATAAATTAGTTTTGGGATTAAATAAAAAAAAATCACATGCCCATCACTTATCAAGCTTCCAAAATATCATGGTGAAACAAAGAGAGCTTTACCAATATATATATATATATATCACACAAAAATTGAACCCAATTTGTGAGTATTTATAGGCAATGACACCTAAAAGCTGAAATGCAAAGTCACTTTGGTTGACACGAATTTTGAATTTGAAAATTTTAAGGAAAAAGGATCAAATATACCCTTTAACTTTTGATGAAAAAATAATTAGCCTCTCAAACATTAAAAAGGTTCAATTACACACTTGAACTCTTTAAAGTTGTGCAATTATACCTAATTTACAGGTATCAACAGGTTACTGGTAAAAAATTAAAAGAAATATATATAAATTTTATTTGTTTTTATTTGTTTTTGGCCGACCAACGATCGTTGCACCTCCGTCCAATCTGGAAGGATTCTGAACTTTCCTACCTCCAGCCTCCTTCCGATTTGGAAGGAAACGGATGCTGCCTCCTTCCAGTCTGGCTGGAGAGAAGCGATCATTGCCTCCTTCCAGATCGGAAGGAGGTGACGTTGCCTCCTCTTTCCAGATCGGAAGGTGGCGACGAACGCCCGTCGCCGGTCGGCCAATAATAAATATAAATATAAATATAAATATAAATAAATAATATATATTTATTTAATTAATTCTTTTACTTGATAACATGTTGATTACTTGTAAAATAAGTTTAATTGCACCATTTTAAAGAGTTCAAGGGTCTATTGCACAATTTTAAAGAGTGCAAGTGTGTAATTGAATCTTTTTAATGTTTGAGGGCCTAATTGCTTTTTCATCAAAAGTTAAATGGTGTATTTGACTCTTTTCTCAAATTTTAATTAAATGTAGTCAATATAATATACAATATATTTGGCTGCCTAAAGGTATTGAATATGCATATACTAAATATTGCACTAAATATAATATTAGTAAATACATGCTATATTTGTTGCTTTAGGTTCCCAAAAGTAATATATTTCTTTGGTAAATGCAGCTCATGCGTGTTGCTTCTCACAAATAATAATAATAATAATAATTTACATTCTCAAATATATATTAGTTTAAATAGCATTGATATTTTAATCATGCTAGGTTTTAATGACAAATTATATCGTGAACCAATGTCACATTGCATTGTTGGCTCTGGTTCAGAACGACATCATTTTATATTAAATGTCAATTAGCGCATCAAATTTAATAACATTACATATCTTCTAATATATTCGAGGTGCAAAAGATTTTGACATTTATGCAAAAAACTAAGACATGACTTTGATGAGCTACTTTAGTTATGGTTATTTTGTTTGATTTCCATGATGCCAAGTTCCAAACTAATTATGCAAGTATGTATTATCCCCATTGTCCTATATGAGGACAATATATAAAGTTTGTGTCACACAAATGATAAATTCATACATTCTGGAAATTTGACAAAACATATAGCGTCAAGATTCAACTCATGTGAGCTAAGAAGAATCACAAGGTTATTATATAAAATGTCCATTTGAGTGACGATCTAGGAAATTTGTTCACCAAATCACTTTCTACACATTTTTTGAAAGAAGTGTTCATTACATTAGAATTTATGCCAAGGACCTTGTGGTCCAGTGGCATCAAATCCTTCCCTTTATACGGGAGGTGGTGGGTTTGAGCTTCAGTAGAGTCAATACTGACTCTTGTGCTTCAATAGGTTGAGAAAGTAACATTAGAATTCTATAGTAACATTCCCTTGAACCAATCTTGAAGACCAATATTTGTATTCTTTTTGGTTTGGTTGAGTCTTGATACAATTTTATTAATTAAAAGTTTTTTAATGAGGTTGATAATGTAACACATGAATGCACATACATCATGTCACTAGTACAAAGCAAACCAAAAATATAGGACGATTTGCGTCCGAAGTTGTAACTCCGGACGCGTAAAGTGACGCGGTGGTATTTTTGTAATTAAATTGTCCACTTTTTAATTATTTTTTTTTAAATGGACCAGCTGCGTCCGAAGTTTGTACTTCGGACGCAGTTGGTGTAACGCATTACACGTAGCTGCGTCCGAAGTTCCTACTAATATATATATACATCATGTCACTAGTACAAAGCAAACCAAAAATATAAGACGATTTGCGTCCGAAGTTGTAACTTCGGACGCGTAAAGTGACGCGGTGGTATTTTTGTAATTAAATTGTCCACTTTTTAATTTTCTTTTTATTTTAAATGGACCAACTGCGTCCGAAGTTTGTACTTCGGACGCAGTTGGTGTAACACATTACACGTAGCTGCGTCCGAAGTTCCCACTAATATATATATATATATATATATATATATATATATATATATATATATATATATATATATAATATATATATATATATATATGGAAAATTGTAATTTATGCCCCTCCATAATATGCCAATTATCAATGTCACCCCTGAATTGTTAGTGATTTTAATATTGACTATGTTTGGTTATAGGCGGATTCGCCGTTTTCAGCGTTTTGACCAAAGGTCAAAACGCTGAAAACATGTTTCGTTAATGGCGGTTTGGAGAAGCGGATCTGCTCCAAACCGCCAAGATGCAACACGCTGCAATTAGCAGCGTGTTGCATTGGCGTTTTCGGGAGTTCTCCAAAACTCCCCAAAACGCCCTCCACATTTTATTATAAAAAAAATTAAAATAAGGGGCAGGCTCCAATTAAGGAGCCTGCCTCCGTTAAACCATGGAGCCTATAGGAGCCTCAAGGCTCCATTCCCCACTTATCCAATTCCCTTTCCTTTTTATTTTTATTTTTTAATTTAAGAACATTATTATTATTATTAAATTATGGAATAAGGTTCAAATTGGCAACTGAACGTAACTTGAAAGTGCAATTAGGCCACTAAATCAAAAAAAAAAGTTCAATTAGGCCACTGAACATTCCTAATGTATTTAATTTCACCTTATAGCAGGTTACAATGCATGTCATCAGGTTACTTGCTTATGTGGACTATGAGTTGACATTTTAACATAATTTTTAATAATAAACTATTAAAATAAAAATTAAAATAATTTAAAAAATTGAAAAAATAATATAAAAAAAACACCTGCGGCCACCCCCTACCCCTTTTAATAGTACCCTTGCCACCTTGATAGGAAACCTGTGGATGAATCTGTAGACACAGAAAATTTGAAGTCGACAAATGGGCTGATTCATATGTTATGGGCTTCATTTTGATGTAATTGGGCTAGTTATTGATTTATTTGGATGAATTAAATTGTCCAATTAAGTTGGCCCAATGGCCCAAATTGAATATAATTGATGGCTAGTGGACTGGTCCATGTCTGGCCCGGCAAGAGATATTTATATATTTGAATTAATTATTTAATTTAAGTATGTGATAAATATTCATATATTTAAATTAATTATTTAATTTGAATATGTGATAAGATTATGAATTTGGATGCAATGATGGTTAGATACATTCTAGATAAATATTCATATTATCCTAAATAATATAAGGATAATATTGAAGAGTTTGAAACTCATCGAAAGTCTCTCATATTCCCCCCTATAAATAGAGCACTTCATTCATTCCAAAAATCACACACTTGAGGAATTGAAGAACCTGAAGAAGCTCTGAATTGAAGAAATCAAGCCAAGCTAAAGTTGATTGAAGACCGAATATTCAAGTGTCCAAGCTAAGTTAAAGCAAACTGAAGATCAAGCCATTTGAGTCCGGAAGCCCTTCAACGAAGATCAAGCAACAAAGCCCTTCTTTGAAGAACAAAGCCGCATTCCGGAGGCCCTTCAGTTAAAGGTTCAAGTCAAGTCAACTAAGTGAAGAATCAGAGAATTTTCTTGATAGAGGTCTTGTACCCGCGCACTTTGAAATTCAAATATACACTTTCCATATTTTCTTGTTCACAGAATCAAATTTAATTTATTTATTATTATTACTATTATTATATTATTATTATTATTATTATTATTATTATTATTTACGGAAACTCAAGTTTTTTACAAAACAATTTTTGCTTTATTATGGTGTTTTTTTTTAATTATTTTAACTTTTTATTTTAATAGTTTATTGTTAGAAATTATTTTAAAATGTCAATTCACCGTCCACGTAAGCAAGTAACCTGATGAAATGGATGGTAACCTGCTATCAGGTGAAATTGCATACATTTAGAGTGTTCAGTGGCCTAACCGCACTTTTTTTTGGTTCAATGGCCTAATTGCACTTTGAGGTAACGTTTCAGTGGCCAATTTGGACCTTATTCCTTAAATTATTATTATATATATGTATACCCTTTTGGTCATTTTACATGTTAACCGCTAATCTAAATAGCTAAGTTTACCAAACATATTTTTACAAACCGCTAATACATTCCGCTGGTCAAATCCACTAATACAATCCGCTATTTGAAAACCACTAACACAACCCGCTATCGCTGACCGCTAACCGCTAATAACCAAACAAGCCCATTGTCCTTCAATTTTTAAAAATGGTACATATATTGTCCCTCCCGTGGTATAAATATTGCCCCTCCTGTCGATACAGGAGGGGCAATATATGTACCATTTTGAAAATTGAGGGGCAACATTTACACCACTAATAATTCAGGGGTGACATTGATAATTGATATAATATGGAAGGGCAAAAATTACAATTTTCCCTATATATATATATATATATATATATATATATATATATATATATATATATATATATATATATATATTATTAACTATCATTATTATTTTTAATTCACCTTATGAGAGTATATTATAGGACATTTTGGTCATCAACAAATATGAAAGGACAAAGAGCTAACAATTCGGTAAATTGGAGGCGAATTGAGGTATATATCAAAATTAGTGTATTAATATATATTTTATAAGGTTATTAGTAATGTTTTATTGTTTAGCTTTCTAATATATATACATAAAAATTTATAATTTGTAGTGTTCGAAACAACCCGGTAGTGTAGACTGTGGATATTATGTCTTGCGATATATGTTTGAGATATGCCCTCTATACTATGAGTTTGAAGATTTAGAACCGGTAAGTAAAATTTAATAAAACTAAAGAATTTTAAATTATATTTTATTAATGTTAAAACTAATAATTTGATAATTTTTTAATTTTTGTAGGCATTTGCGGGGTCAAAGCCCTACACGAAGAATCAAATTGATGAAATTCGTGAAATTTGGACGAAATACTTTAGTGAAGAATGCTTATGATGTTTTGTGTCGGTAAAAACTTTGAAGTATTGTGGATGGTTTACTTTGCTTGAGTAATTGATGTGTTTGGGTGAAATTTGGGCGAAATTGATGTGTTTACTTTGCTTGAGTAAAGTATTTTGAAAACTTTGAAGTATTGGATGGTTTTGAATGGATTGTTTTGAGAACTTAGCTAGATTTGAAGTGTTGGCAACTTAGCTTTGAATTGTTGAGAAATATCTATATTTGAAGTGTTGTTTATTGTTGAAGTTTTGAAAACTTTGAAGTAGCTAGTGTTGGATAGTTGAATAGATTATTGTTTTGAGAACTTAGCTAGCTTTGAGATTTGTGAAATTGTTTATGTTTTGAGATTTGTGAAGTTGGTGTGGTTTGATATGTATGTGTTAAGAATGCTACAGAAAATTATCTGGGGTGCATAGAAAATAAATTATATATATATATATAAATTAGCTGCATTCAGAACTGGGCAGTTCTGGACGCAACTGCTTAATTAAAAAAAATATATAAAAGACCAGCTGCGTCCAGAATTGGGCAGTTTCGGACGCAGTACTCCGAACGCAGATAGTCCATAACTCCGGACGTAAATGCCCTTTTCTGTACTAGTGTGTACCCTTTTCATCAACTAATTTTTTGTTAATTAAATTTTTATAATGAGGGTTTTAAGGATGTATGAGTATGATATAGTAATGTCCAAGGGAGGAGTGTTGTAAATAAATAAATAGAACATTACTAGATGAATTATATTATGATAATATCTCTTCACCCTTTATACACTTATAGTTATATTTAAACTTTGTATATCATGTATATATTAGACTGAATGATAAAATAATATATGATTGATGGTTCGGTTTTACTTAGTTTCTCTCTTCACTTTATTCTTTTTTTTTGGTGCGCTTCACTTTATTCTATATTGCTATGTGTTGGTCTCGATTGGGTGGGAAAAGTCTAGAGGGGGGGA
>NC_044921.1:13936287-13980471 GCF_003576645.1 Ipomoea triloba
GGGGGGGGGGGGGGGGGGGGGGCTGAATAGACTTTTCTAACAATTTGGTAATTTCAACTCTAGGTAACAAGCATAAAGCAAATAACCAATTTAGAGTTCGCAGCGGAATATAGATATGATAAAGTGCTATAATCAAATCACGTAAAAACGAAGAGTTCTTTCGCATGCAACACGTTGGAAACTTTTGAAATAGCTCAAATATGGTTGACATGCAGATGAGGGAACTATCAAACCCATATGAATTATCCTAAGCAATGAATAGTATGTCACGAAAGATTTTGAGCTAATAGGATGAGGATGAGTCAAGAATGAATTATGCATTGTATGCACATGTGATTGACACGAAATCCTAGATGCTAAAATGTTCAATATGACAAAGTATTCAATGCATGTGATGAACTAGATAAGTATGCACGAAAATATGTAAGCAAGTAAATAAATGGACACAGAGATTTATACTGGTTCAAATGTGGTGTAATAATATTCCTAATCCACTCTTCTCCTTTCACTCCAAGGAGGGATTTCACTATCTTCAGTCACCTAGATACAATAGTGACCAAGTGCCCATCTAGCACTTCTACAACTTTGTGTCTCACACAAAGCTACACTCAATCCTGAGCGCCTCGAGTGTTTTGCACAAAGCTGCACTCCTACAATGTTTTCTCAAGAAATAAAATAATTTCTTTCTAAGACTTGATTTTCTCTCATGTTTAGCTCAATACTAGCACTTGCTCAATAAGATATCTCACTGTTGTTCCCCCTTTTCGTCTCTGTGTTCATCGTGCTTGTCTTCAAGTCTTCTTGGGTATTTATAGCTAAAATAGCTATTTGCCCGTTATACATCTTCAGAGCTTCAATTGTCTTCAGATGATATTTGTCAACTTCGATGGCTTTGTCAGATGAATTTGAATATTTGCATATGATGATTTTCCAACGTCTTCTTTAATCACTGACATGAATTTCTCTTGAACCTTGTAGCCACCTTTCCCGACTTTAATCTATCTACTGATAATGTGAACAATTGGCTTGTTCCTATTTTATAAGTTAAGTTGCTCTGAATCATCTCAGCATGGTGATTTTTGCTTGAGCATAATTTAATGCCACCGAAAGTTGCTTTTAACTTTCCTTAAATTGATCTAAGCTTCAAGTAAGAAATTTTGTGTTTTTCGAATTATTCTTCAGGAGTCATCCTCTTGCCATATTTGGAAATTAATATTTCCTCCTTGTAGAATTATCCTCATGCAATATGAGTTCGGCAGTTGACCTCCTTGAGAATATTCATAAAAAATATATCATCCTATTTTTCTTTTCTTGCCCACGCCGAGTTAGCCTCCTTTAAGGTAAATTGGTTAGCCTCCTTTTCAGTAAATGGTAAGTTAACCTCCTCCTTCAATCTAGGTAAGTTGGCCTCTTCTTCAATTGAATGCATATGGTCATCCTCTCATTGGGGTTAACCTCCTTGTCTTTATCTTGATAGGTCATCCTCACCATAATTGCCTTGAAGTTAGCCACACCACTTTGCCTTCAAGAGGTCATCCTCAACTCCAAATAAAGGAAAAATTATAATTTATGCCCCTCCATAATATGTCAATTATCAATGTTACCCTTGAATTATTAGTGGTGTAAATATTGCCCCTAAATTTTTAAAAACAGTACATATATTGCCCCTCCCGTGGTGTAAATATTGCCCCTCATGTCGGTACGGGAAGGCAATATATGTACCGCTTTTTAAAATTGAGGGGCAACATTTACACACTAATAATTCAGGGGTGACATTGATAATTGGCATATTATGGAGGGGCATAAATTACAATTTTCCTCCAAATAAATAATAATCAATTTATGCTTGAGTTAGCCTCTCCTAGGCTTAGACTCTTCTCGAATTTCATTTGTGAGAGAACCTATTTCTTGTTGACTCCTTGATTTTGACTTTTGATTTAATTGCAACATCTTCACCTCAAATTAAATCTATCAAGAGAATTAATTCATGAATTTCGAACCAATGTTGTCACGTTCGAGGTTGTTCACGAAGCTTTGACCAATCTTCAAGAAGCGAACGATTTACAAGTATAAAATAAATTTATACTCTTGTAAGATTCACACCATTGACTAGGTTTGGATTTATCAAGGATATAATCTACTAGACTCAAAATAGAATTGGGGGTCTAAAATTATATTTTTGATTTATCAAAATAATTACAAAATATTCCTAACACTATGTGTATTGCATTTATAGAATGATAATGGTATAATGATTCACACGATGATATACATTTGAATTTACAACAATATGATTATTTAGATTGGCAAAATATTTTTTAAAACTAATTATTACCATACTGGTATTTTCACTTGTGCGATGCATGGAATAGATTTGTTATAATATATTAAGAATATTTTGATCGATATATAATTATATAAATTATAACATCAAATATTATATAGTGCAATTGAAGATATGTTTTGGATCGATTATGTTTTCTGATGTTATCCTTGTTTGAATTTCAGCATATAATTGCTTAATTAATAGCTAATGTGTAGATGTACGCATGCGGTGCTGGAACTTTAGAGATTTTATATATCATTGTTTAGGATTTTTATAAATTGGACAAATATGTTATTTCTCAAGTAACTCAGTTATAGGAATCAATTGTTATTCTAATTCATATGTATGGAAGATATATTTTTGTGTAGATATATAACAATTTTTCCATCTTGAAAAAAATTAAATATCACCAGTTGTATTTACACATTATTGAAAACCTTTTTGTAGACAACATTGGTAGTAGCAACACAATCTTGTCCATCCTCATCTAGAACTAATTAACACTTTTAGGCTATCAGGATGGGTGACTCGGGAGAAAGTCAGGTACAATTTATCGTGATTAAAAACTGATTTTTTCAACAATAACACAACGTGAGTTAGTGTTCGGCCCTGACTTTTGTTGATAGTCATGGCATATGCAAGTATCAATGAGAATTATTTATGCTGGAACTTAAAGGGCAATCTCGTATCAAAAAGAGTGAGAGACGACATTAGAGGGATAAGAACATTGGTTCCTTCATGTGTCCCATTAACTATTCTTGCTTCAATATGTGATCTGCCAATCTTGTGATGATGAGTCGCGTACCGATATAAAGACCAAGAGAATGGCCTATGTTCCACAATAGCATAACAGGTGCACCGACCTTTAATTAATGTCAATGATTGATTAAGAAAATCATACAACCTCAAACTATTTAAGAATTTAGGAGTGTGTACTTCTAATAGATTTTCACCGTCTGGTTCTGCCTTACACAAAGAGTTACAACTTAAATATGTTCGTCATTTAGCAATATTCATGTAGCACATCATCAACGACATCTAAAGTCGGCGAGCGGATCATTAACCTTCCAGTTGCGACTCATCAAGCGTGCCATATCTTGAGCTTGAAAGTTTAAAAAATCACTTCTAATAATGTAATCAAAGCATTGAGTCATAACAATATTGACACTGAAATTTTAATTTTATAATCTACATGTATATATTCTGTGATTTTTTCCATAAAATTAGTTTTAGTAGTCAAACTGTAAAACATATTGATTTTACAAATCACTAAATTTCAAAATGTTTCAGATTCCCAAGTATATACAAGTAAAACTCACATCTAAAGCCTAATTTTTTTTTTGTCATTATTTCATACATATAAAGCAAGTAACTGACTATTGTGAGAAGTTAGTAACCTTGAATCTAACATACAACATAAAGCATTGTGTGATAGTGGGTAGTAACTTTGAGGTAAGACCATTCAAGCATATAAGCATGTTTCGAGCTTGTTTTTATGCTCTCAAAATTCAAATCATCATACTGACATTAGGCAATAAACAAAAATATATCAGGCAATAAACAAAAATAAACAAAAATTTATGAATCATATATCTTAACTGTTAATTCAAACTTCATTCCAGATTGCCAAATGGAGTGTATGACTTTTTGGAATGATGCCCATCCAAACTGTTGAAATTCGATATCCATAACTGTTGATTGGCAGACTACTCATGCTTCATATTTCATCAAAGTATCCGTTTCTTATGATATTATGATTTATAACATATAAGAATCGACAAATAAACTATAGTACGAGTCTTCCTTGCACGCAACAAATATCTCAAAAATTCAGTGTTCTAAAATAAGTATATAAATGCAATATGTAGATAATTTGCATTGCATTATATATCATTAATTTAATTACTTGTTGGTTAGTTATTGCAAGATCTTGAGATACACTTATATTTTGATATTCAGTAAGTATAACTATATTAGAAAAAAATTCACCTGGGAGTAATGAGATAATCAGTTAAGTGATTGTTGGTTGACCATAAAGCGTTGATGATATTCTCTACACAAATAACTGTTGGAAAAAATAGCATAAAATGACATTTTAGTGGCTATATTGTGATACAAATATGTGTGGGGTCCACTTTCGATTTGGGTCAGGTCAAAATAGATTCGGGTTTTTTGTAGTTAGACGAAAAGATTGATATATTGTATGCTCAAAACGGATAATGGGTGAATGAGAAATTGGTTCTCAAAGTTAACCCATTTGAGTTAGAAAAATGGAGAGAAAAAGCTTTCAAGTAGCTTTTGTCCCACATTGGTTTGGAAATTGGGTTTGCACCACTACTTATACAAGAGTCTTTCTTAAGCTTATTGAATTGTATAGCATAGAGACTCTCTCTCGCGTAGGAGGGGTGCAAATCAAATCCTAGAATGAACTTGAAAAGGGTTGACTCATGTGCGATTATTTTTCTTTATTATAATATAAAAGGAAAGTAATTATGTGTGCTAATAATGTTGGAATAAAATTAATAAAATGACTAATATATATTGTAGAGTTAATTACCGATTTGGTCCCTCGACTATGAGGATTTCACCACTTTGGTCATCGACTTTCAAAATTGTTCAATTGCATCCTCAACTATGAAATTATTAACCAAAATGGTCCTTGGCCCAAACCACCATTTGTTAGACGTTAAAAACAAGGATACAAATGTAATTTCCCTTTGTTTTTCTTCTCTGATGTCCCTTTTCATCAAATTACCTACTCCGTATCTAATTTCCCTTGACCTCGCATTTTCACAAACATTTGCTATCCAAATGACAAGAGAGTTAATGAATCTGTTTTGAGGAGGGTTTTGTTGTCGACGACTGCTGGCGATGCGCAGGGGTGCTGGCGGATATTCCATCGATGACTGCTGGCGGTGCGCAGGGGACTAGGGCTAGCAACCCACCAATGGCACTATGCTAGTGGATTCGGGTAAGCGGCAATAGACAGGAAATGCGTCCAGATCTACAATTTCTGACTCCTCTGACCACGACACCATGGACCAAAGCCTGGGACACTCCGTCGCCGACATGACCATCAAGCTCTAGCGGGCACGAGCTCATCTGCAACAACTACAAGACCATCATGGCCAGACCTCAACCCGAATCCGGCATCGACAAGCTCTGCAAAATTCTTTCCATTCAAACAACAAGAAGTACCTTTTGAGTGGTCAAAGGCATTGACTGAGCCCACGAGAGACTGAAACCTCCAATGCCCATTTTCTTCCGGAGAAAGGAAAGAGGGAAAAAGATGAGCTTGATTTGCTGGATTGGCCACAGAATTCAAAAGCTTTTTTTAGGGAAGAAGATGAAAGCGAATAACAACAAATTTATAAACGTTGAAATGCCCAACAACCTGAATCTGCGTTGAGTCCCTAGGCGGCGCGATTGCTCTGCTCATAACCCTCCCCGCGGTGATTCCGCCCCGAAATATTGGGGAAGAAGAAGGAGAGGAAAATGGAGTCGTCACTCGTCAGCGAGCATGGCAAACGAAATGCTGGCACAGAAGAATATGGAATTGGACATCTTCTGCGTTTTACCGGTCGTCATATTTTCATCAGTCTAAACTATACTACAACCCTAATGAGTTTTATCGGCCGTCATCTTGAAACAAGCATCGACTGCATCTCTAAGGACATCTTCCGCCACCACACTATCCTCAATTTCTTCCTGTTAATTATATTATTAGAATTTCCTATTTTACCCTCCCATTTTGACGGTAAACTAAACTGAGGACCATTTTGGTTAATGTTTCCATAGTCGAGGATGCAATTGGACAATTTTGAAAGTCGAGGACCCAAGTGGTGAAATCCCAATAGTCGAGGGACCAAATCGGTAATTAACTCTATATTGTATGATTAATTATATTTTCATAATAATTGCTTTAATAAATGCGCTTTAATAAATGCTCAGCTCCCTGATTATCTAAAAACATAATAAGTGTGAATGAAATTCTCCACGCAACTGCTCCGCCATCTTCCTCCGTTTCTCTTCTCCTACGCCGATCTCCATTTCTAATTTTCATTAGCTTAGCTAGGAAAATTGTTTCTATGTCAGATTGCATGAAATGTCTTATCATTTCATTGAACCTTGTTGTAATCGTTTCTAATGCTTATTAATGAAGTTTACCTTTCAAAAAAAAAGTGTGGATGAAGGTTATACCCTTCATTTATGTCCGTTTTTTCCGTTAAGTTTTTTTGTACATTATGCTATAAAAGTTGTACTTTACAATATATTAGACAAACATACCCCTACCGTTATAACTTCCGTTATCTTTTCCACTATTCTTACCATGCACATGCATCCACTATATATTTTCTTATTTTCTTCAATAATAATAATAATAATATATACACACATTATATATTGATGTTATATGTTAGTTATTTTCTAAAATATAAATATAAAATTTATAAAAATATTTTACATTATTATTATTATTTACAATAATTTAAATATTTAAAATCTAAATAAATTTAAAATTTTAATATAAAATATTAATATTTGCCTTTTCACCACTTAAATTTTGTAATTAATTTTGATTATGGCATTGGCTTATCACATTCTTATTTATTGCCAAATTTATCCAATTTCAGTGATGTTTGGTTAATTATTTTGTTCCAAATTCTTATGCAATCTGTATAATGGATACTGGAGTGAGTTGTTTCTCTTACACTCTGTTTATGCTTGTGGAATGATCAGTAAGGATGGTTTGCAGTTGTTTTATGAGCTTAACTATAGCATTCAAGTGAGATTGAGTTTGTGGTCTTACTTGGTTTGAAGTAGAATTCCTTTGCTGTCCAGAGGAGTTGATGAAAGGAGAGCACCATACAAGAAATAGAATATGATTTCATTTTATATTTTGGTTTCTTGTGTTTGAAATTTGAGACCAAGGAAATAGTGGAATTAGCTCTAGTTATATATAAACTTTTAAATAGCAAAAAACCTATGTTTCTTCAAATGCTACTTTTTCCCCCCTTTACTGTATTTTCTCCCTGGAACTTGTTCATGAAATAAAAGAGAGTGTCTCAGTTGTTTCTGTTACCAAATAGTGTTTGTGCTAATATGTTTTACCATCTACTTTGTTATAGTAAATTACTGGCAAATGTAACTTTGGAATTTAATTTGTGATAGTGCAGAATGGATGTTGCTCGGTACAAACTTCGTAACACTAGGAAAACATTTGAGCTTAATTATTGCTGGCGGAACCATAATACCATTTTTTATCCAGACGGTGATGTTGATGCATTTGATAGCAAGCTCAGAGCTGAGGGTCGCTACTGGTCTGCAAAATATGCTGCTGTGGAGCGTCATAAGAACTTGAAGCGAACTCGAATTTTTTCTCATGCAAGGCCCCAGTTGAAAGATTCTGTTGATTTTATCCCTTTGATTGATGAAGGATCTGGAGGTGAATCAGTTTCAGGAGCTACTGTAGTGGAGGAATCATGGGAAGATGAAATATTTTACAAGACAAAGGAGTTCAACAAGATGACAAGAGAACGACCACATGATGAGAAAATTTGGTTGGACTTTGCTGATTTTCAGGACAAGGTTGCCAGTATGCAGCCACATAAAGGCGCTCGTCTTCAAATACTTGAAAAGAAGATTAGTATTCTGGAGAAGGCTACTGAACTTAATCCAGACAGTGAAGATCTGCTTCTCTCTCTTATGAATGCTTACCAGAGCAGAGATAGTATAGATGTCTTGATAAGTCGGTGGGAAAGGATACTTCTGCAAAACTCTGACAGTTATACTTTGTGGAGAGAATTTTTGCGGTGTTCAGGGTGAATTTTCAAGATTCAAGGTGTCCGAAATGAGAAAAATTTATGCAAATGCAATACAAGCTTTATCTGGTGCATGCAGTAAACAGCATAGGCAGGTCTCAACTCTTGACATATTCATATAACCTCAGTGTTTGTGATCTTTCTGATATTGTTATGCATATATTTGAGTTCTCTTGCTCTTGAGATTTGGTTTTTGAAATTCCTTTCATTCTCATCTTTGAGCTTCAGATAATCATAAAAGATATTGTTAATTTATAGTTAGTCACCTCATTTGGTTTCATTGTGTCTAATGTTTTTGATGTTTGCTTTCTCTGGCTGCTATCACTAAATTTCTTTTATCTTTTATCAATTAAAATACGGTGCTACATGAAGCGATTATGTATTATTGAGGGCAAATACTGTTGGTCTTTCCCATCATTTAAAGAATATTCTATTGTAATAACCACACTTTGAACAAAGTAATGTCATAAGCAGCACAGGCAGGTTCTGACTCTGGATGTATTCTTGTAAACTTATGTGATTGTCATCTTTCTGAATCTTGATTTGCGAACATTTGACTTTTCTTTCTCTTGAGATCACTTGGCATTCACTTTTGTCATAATTATAAGTTTTCATGTTTTTATTGTGGCTCCATTGTTTTTCTTTGGTATAGGTCCGCCAAGGTGCTATGCCAGTTTCTCTTGATCCAGCTATTGTAAAACTAGAAGTTGGTTTAGTTGATATATTTATGTCTCTCTGTCGGTTTGAGTGGCAAGCGGGGTACAAAGAGTTGGCTACTGCCTTGTTTCAAGCAGAGATTGAATATAGCTTGTTCTCCCCTTCTTTACTTCTTAGCAAAAACAGTAAACAAAGACTTTTTGAACATTTTTGGAGTAGCAATGGTGCTAGAGTTGGGGAAGATGGAGCACTTGGCTGGTCAACATGGTTAGAAAAGGAGGAAGAACAGAGACAACGGGCAGTGAAGGAGGAATCTTCAAGTAATGTTGACGAAGGTGGTTGGACTGGTTGGTCAGAACCATTATCGAAAATCAAAGAAATTAATGAAGTTTCAGAAAAGGTGATAGATAGTGATGGAGTTCTCGAGGAGTTAGAGGATGGAGCTGAAATGCAAGAAGCTTATGAGAAGGATGATACTGAAGCTTTGTTGAAAATGCTTGGAATTGATGCTGCTGCTGCTGAAGTGAATGGTGAGGTCAAAGACACAAGAACATGGGCTAGGTGGTCAGAAGAAGAGGTAGAAAGGGATTCAGACCAGTGGATGCCTGTTCGTGCAAATTGTGGTTAGTATCTCTTTCCCAGTTTCAGTGTGAATTTCAAGGAAATTTCCTCTGCCTAGCCTCATAATTCCTTTCTGCTATTATCTATCCCCAAAAGTAAATTTTCAAATGGAGTGGCTGTGATAATGTGATATAGCTGACACTTATAATGGCAATGAACTTATGAACCATATCATGCTGCAGACGATGATCAACTTTTGAGAGTAATAGCATATGAGGATGTCAGTGACTACTTATTCTCAATATATTCCAAGGAAGCACGCTTGTCTCTGGTGTCCCAATTTATTGATTTCTATGGCGGGAGGATGGCTCAATGGTACATATTATTGCATACTTGATATCATTGTTTCCAATGTGTGTCAGTTTTGGAGTTTTTTTCATGATTTATTTGTGTTAGCTTGTTAGGTTTTATGCATATATGCCTTAAATATTGCACCAGTTTAATAGTTGGAAATGGATTTTGATTCAAGTTTCCATGTCTTAAATCTCAAAGGGAAGTAAATGAATCTGTGTTGTGGGAAATCATGTGATTATTAACATTCTTTGATGACAAGGGTTGTGTGAATGCTCTGAAAGGACAGAGGGAAATGCATTCAAGGAAGTGCAATTTTCATGAAAGAAAGAGGGAGCTAGGCATCTTAGAGGAAATATTGCATTATCCACTCACCCCCATCTACAATGCGATGATTCTGCTATTACAAAGAGAACTAGTACAAATTTTCCTCACACCTCTACCGACCTACTATGACCTTACTTAAGTATACTCTTCTATTTGACAGAAAAGTTTGTTGTTTTAATTTACCTTTCTCAAGATTTAAAAAAAAAACGGTTATAGTTCTAAATAGAGTGAATACTGTGTCAATTGTTTAGCTATTTGGTTGTTGATTTGCTGACTCTATCAAACATGGAAGGAGCTGAACAAGCTTTTTTTAATCACTCATAAAAAAGGGTTTAATTTTATTTTATTTTGTTTATTTAAAATTTTAAGCCTTAATTTGGAGCTTCTTGAAAAAGAGGACTTTTCCTCTTATGTGGTGTGAAAAGCCATTCTATATTTAGCGTTTGCATTTTGGAGCAGATAAGCTCCAAAGCGGGCCAAATGGACATGTTTGCTAGTCAACTGTCTACTTGCATTGCTGCAGAGCTGCTGCTCCTTACCAAATTGCATTGACTGTGCCAACTAAGCAAAATGATGAGATTATGGATTAAATAAACCACTTCTGCATATTTGGTAAAAATTGTATATTATGGATTATATAGCACTTTTTAGCCTGAAAAAACCCTAAATTAACAATTAATTGTTCCAGACGCACTTCAGAGGGATAAGAATGCACAAATTGCAGAAGGAACTACCCTGTTCCAATTGAGAGAACTAAAATACTAAATATGTAAGGATACATAATTACATACGGGGATAAAGTAAGCAATGTCCATAGTAAAACACTGAATAAAAAGGATAAACTGGTTTGCAGGGATCATTTTTCTTTTTAATAGATATCATGCTGGCTTCACATTGCTACCACATACATTCATCACAATTGGCTCACAACTGAGAAAGTCAGAGCCAAATTTGATCTACTCCCTTAAGCTCCAAGCAGAACTTTTTGGTTTTTAAATGGAGGTTTCCCTCACTCCCACTTTTTCCCTCTAGTTGACAAAAAAAGGGGTTTCAGAGTTAAGGGTAAAATTCTAAGAATAACCACATTCAATATATGTTCATTAAAATAAGAAGATAAGCTTGTTATTTTGTGACCACATTAAACTTTTTAGTACAGAGTAATCTTGCCATGAATATCTAACAATTAGTTTCCTTGCTCACTTTACTTGCAGGACATGCACTAATAGTTCTACTTGGGTGGAGAAGACCCTTAGTCTGGAGGCACTGACGGATCATTTGTTAGATGAACTGAAAGTTAATGATTTTTTAACAAAAAGTGAGGGAAACCCAGCTGGTATCAGTTTGGAACATCTTTTGAGCAGTGCTAATGGCATATCTATGCGCACCAATATGATGAAATTTATCCGTAATGCTACATTGCTTTGTATGACTGTATTCCCACAAAACTTCATCCTTGAAGAAGCAGCTCTTGTTGCTGAGGAGCTGTCAAATACCATGATGAATTCATCCAGCTGTTCAGTCACCCCTTGTCGAGCGCTTGCAAAGAGTCTATTGAAAAGTAACCGCCAGGTAAATATTATACTCGAGTCTCAAGTTTAAGGAACACTTTTGACTGCATGAGTTTTCAGGTATATATTTTAAAATATTTGGTTTCTAATAATCATGATTGTTTTAAATTTTAAATAGGTATGTGTCTTGATGAAAATATTTTGACTTACATTTGTTCTTCAGCTTTTTACTGTTGTGTAGGAATCTAATGCTTCTGTGGTTACATGATTTAGTGCAATATCTGAAGTTTTATTGATAACCTATTCGAAGCAAGTTCTCTGTCACTGGTTTATGATGCCGCACTGTCTCACTCATCCCTCTTTAAGACGAAATTTGTGGAAAGGTTGATGTTTGGGCAAATAAACACGTTCCATTTGATTTTTCCTTATTTTATTTATATATTTACTATAGGATATATTGCTATGTGGAGTCTATGCACACAGAGAGGCAGCGTTTGGGAATATTGATCATGCTAGAAAGATTTTTGACATGGCATTGTCATCCATTGAAGGACTTCCTGTGGTATGTTCCTAACTTTACTTTTTAGTACTTAAACTTGGCATGGTTTATGCTAATCATGCTATCGCATGTGGTGATTGAAAATTATTCTTCCATGCATTTTTCTTCCTTCCATTGAATTGGAGTCCAAAATCAAGCCTCTCTTGGCTCTGCCTAATTAAAAATTTGAGTACATGACCGCCATCGCTTATGAGGTATGAAGATGTTATTGCCTTCACCTTAATTTGAATACATATGGAGAAAAAGGAAATTTAAATGGATTATGCTAATGTAACATGTAAGTTAGTTTGGTACTCTGATTTTTTATTAAGGGGCAGGTATCAGAATTAGAATCATAAATCAAAGTGGGCCTCTTTGGAGTGACCAACCGTGGAATTAGAATTGAAGGAAAAAATATATTATAATAATAATTTTTAAAAATTCATAGATGATGATTAGGCGAGACCGAACACCTAATGTGCTCGCCTCGCCTGTTTTTAAGCATGGTATCAGATTATTATTATTATTATTGTTGAAATATTTCATATTTTGGACAGCAGACCAGCAGCCGTTTAGGCAGCAGACCAGCAGCCTTATTTAGTTTGTTATTATGTTAGTGCAATGTTAGGCAGCACCATTTGTCAGTCAACAACATGTTAGGCAGCAGCCTTATTTGGTTTGTTAGGCAGCAGTTTCTTTTAGACTTTTTAGTGCAGAATTGTCTTTCACTCATGTGTATAAATAGAGATGTATTAGTTAGCATGATAAAATAACAGTTTAAGCATTTTTTCTCCCTTCAATTCCTTAACATGGTATCAGAGCCATGTCCTTTGGCCTGATTTTCTTCTTCTTTCTTCGNTTACTGTTCATCCGAACTGAAAAATTCAAACACAGCTTCCCAATATAAGTTTTTCATAAATTTGAAGATATAGTGTCATTCTAGAAGCTCAGGATTCTTGTATTTTGTTGGAGTCACTCCAAACTGCTGCTACACACTTTTTCCGGCAAACTTTTTCAG
This sequence comes from Ipomoea triloba, assembly GCF_003576645.1. Taxonomy (NCBI): domain Eukaryota; kingdom Viridiplantae; phylum Streptophyta; class Magnoliopsida; order Solanales; family Convolvulaceae; genus Ipomoea; species Ipomoea triloba. The sequence goes on from NC_044921.1 coordinate 13,949,396, forward strand.
TAAAGTTCTCAGATCGGTCTATCCCTTTGCTGCGACACTATCCTGATTTTCTCACATTTGATTTATCAATATGGCAGATGAGGAAATTATTGATAGTGTCCAAAATACTTCTCTTCCAGTCCAACCTTCTCTCCAAGTTCAACCTAAATCTCTCCAAGTTCAACCTAAAGTCTACGTTCCAAATCTTTCTGGGAGTTTAACTATCACCAGTGAAAGACTCATTGGTTCCCAAAATTATCAAGATTGGGCATCAGCAGTAGAACTATGGTTTATGGGTCAAGGAGTGGTTGACCACCTCACTACTACAGCAGAAGAAATTCAGCATGAAAAGGATATTTGGAAGAGAGTTGATGCTCAACTTTGCAGTCTATTATGGCAATCTCTTGCCCCGGATTTAATCCCCATGTTTAGACCTTTCAGAACCTGTTTTTCTGTATGGAAACAGGCTCAATCTCTTTATACAAACGACATCTCTCGTTTTTATTTCATTGTCAGTGAAATACTAAGTGTCAAGAAGTCAGAAATGTCCATGGAAAAATTTTTGGGGAAAATCCAAGGACTCATGGCTGAATTCAACAAACTCATGCCTATTGGAGGATCACCTGAAGAGCAACTTACTCAACGAGACAAGTTTTTTGTTGTTCTCACACTTGCCAAACTTGAACCAGAATTTGAGCAAGTTCGAAATAGTATACTTGGAGATGGAGCTGTTCCAAATACTAAAGAAATATTCAAAAGACTTCTTCAAGTCTCCTCCATCCATAGAGGGAACACATCAACCCTTGTCGATCATTCTGCTCTCACTACTCAAAGTTACAAGAGAGGAAGAGGTCGAGGAAGCAATCGAGGTGGCCGAGGCGGAGGACGAAATTCTACCCGTTTTTGTGACTTCTGTAACAAACAAGGGCACACTCGTGAGGTTTGCTGGAAACTTCATGGAAAACCAACTATGGTGAATATAGCTCAGTCTGCGAATTCAGATACACAAGTTATCTCAAAGGATGAGTATGCAGAATTCTTGCAATTAAAGGCCGCCAAAACAACCATTTCTCCAGACAGCACCCACATTGCTCTTGCTTCACAATCAAACTCTGTTTGGTTTTTGGACTCCGGGGCCACCGATCACATATCTGGTAATCCCTCGTTTTTCTCCAAAATTGATTTCTCTGATTCTCTTCCATCTGTTACCTTTGGTGATGGATCAAAAGGGAAAGCTAAGGGAATTGGGAAAGTCACTATCCATTCTTTTTCTCTAGAACATGTTCTTTACATTCCCGGTTGTCCTTTCAACTTGATTTCAATCCATCAGCTTACTCACTCTCTTAATTGCCTTGTTACCTTTTCTTCTGATTCCGTGGTTATTCAGGACCGACAAACAAGGGAAATGCTTGGTACGGGACATGAATCACAAGGACTCTACCATCTTTTAGGCTCTACCAATACCAACACAGCTTGCGCCGCTACTGTTTCACCTCTCCTTAGCCATTGTCGCCTTGGGCATCCCAATATTAATAAATTAAAACAACTTGTTCCTGGCTTGTCAGATTTAAAGAACATAGAATGTGAGTCTTGTCAACTTGGGAAACACTCAAGAGCCTCATATCCTAGTAGAGTGAATAGAAGGGCCAGTACACCTTTTTCTTTAGTTCACTCTGATGTTTGGGGACCATGTCGTGTTTCAACCACCTTAGGGTTCTTGTATTTTGTCGTTTTCATTGATGATTTTTCTCGATGCAGTTGGGTCTTTCTAATGAAAAACCGTTTTGAACTATTTGATGTGTTCAAAACATTCTACAATGAAGTCATGAATCAATTTGGAGNGTAATTTACTGTTCATACGAACTGAAAAATTCAAACACAGCTTCCCAATATAAGTTTTTCATAAATTTGAAGATATAGTGTCATTCTAGAAGCTCAGGATTCTTGTATTTTGTTGGAGTCACTCCAAACTGCTGCTACACACTTTTTCCGGCAAACTTTTTCAGTAAAGTTCTCAGATCGGTCTATCCCTTTGCTGCGACACTATCCTGATTTTCTCACATTTGATTTATCAATATGGCAGATGAGGAAATTATTGATAGTGTCCAAAATACTTCTCTTCCAGTCCAACCTTCTCTCCAAGTTCAACCTAAATCTCTCCAAGTTCAACCTAAAGTCTACGTTCCAAATCTTTCTGGGAGTTTAACTATCACCAGTGAAAGACTCATTGGTTCCCAAAATTATCAAGATTGGGCATCAGCAGTAGAACTATGGTTTATGGGTCAAGGAGTGGTTGACCACCTCACTACTACAGCAGAAGAAATTCAGCATGAAAAGGATATTTGGAAGAGAGTTGATGCTCAACTTTGCAGTCTATTATGGCAATCTCTTGCCCCGGATTTAATCCCCATGTTTAGACCTTTCAGAACCTGTTTTTCTGTATGGAAACAGGCTCAATCTCTTTATACAAACGACATCTCTCGTTTTTATTTCATTGTCAGTGAAATACTAAGTGTCAAGAAGTCAGAAATGTCCATGGAAAAATTTTTGGGGAAAATCCAAGGACTCATGGCTGAATTCAACAAACTCATGCCTATTGGAGGATCACCTGAAGAGCAACTTACTCAACGAGACAAGTTTTTTGTTGTTCTCACACTTGCCAAACTTGAACCAGAATTTGAGCAAGTTCGAAATAGTATACTTGGAGATGGAGCTGTTCCAAATACTAAAGAAATATTCAAAAGACTTCTTCAAGTCTCCTCCATCCATAGAGGGAACACATCAACCCTTGTCGATCATTCTGCTCTCACTACTCAAAGTTACAAGAGAGGAAGAGGTCGAGGAAGCAATCGAGGTGGCCGAGGCGGAGGACGAAATTCTACCCGTTTTTGTGACTTCTGTAACAAACAAGGGCACACTCGTGAGGTTTGCTGGAAACTTCATGGAAAACCAACTATGGTGAATATAGCTCAGTCTGCGAATTCAGATACACAAGTTATCTCAAAGGATGAGTATGCAGAATTCTTGCAATTAAAGGCCGCCAAAACAACCATTTCTCCAGACAGCACCCACATTGCTCTTGCTTCACAATCAAACTCTGTTTGGTTTTTGGACTCCGGGGCCACCGATCACATATCTGGTAATCCCTCGTTTTTCTCCAAAATTGATTTCTCTGATTCTCTTCCATCTGTTACCTTTGGTGATGGATCAAAAGGGAAAGCTAAGGGAATTGGGAAAGTCACTATCCATTCTTTTTCTCTAGAACATGTTCTTTACATTCCCGGTTGTCCTTTCAACTTGATTTCAATCCATCAGCTTACTCACTCTCTTAATTGCCTTGTTACCTTTTCTTCTGATTCCGTGGTTATTCAGGACCGACAAACAAGGGAAATGCTTGGTACGGGACATGAATCACAAGGACTCTACCATCTTTTAGGCTCTACCAATACCAACACAGCTTGCGCCGCTACTGTTTCACCTCTCCTTAGCCATTGTCGCCTTGGGCATCCCAATATTAATAAATTAAAACAACTTGTTCCTGGCTTGTCAGATTTAAAGAACATAGAATGTGAGTCTTGTCAACTTGGGAAACACTCAAGAGCCTCATATCCTAGTAGAGTGAATAGAAGGGCCAGTACACCTTTTTCTTTAGTTCACTCTGATGTTTGGGGACCATGTCGTGTTTCAACCACCTTAGGGTTCTTGTATTTTGTCGTTTTCATTGATGATTTTTCTCGATGCAGTTGGGTCTTTCTAATGAAAAACCGTTTTGAACTATTTGATGTGTTCAAAACATTCTACAATGAAGTCATGAATCAATTTGGAGTTTCTCTCAAAGTTCTACGAAGTGACAATGCCAGAGAATATTTCTCTGACTCTTTTACTTCTTTTTTTTCCACACATGGAATACTTCATGAATCTTCATGTGCTAGGACCCCTCAGCAAAATGGAGTTGCTGAACGGAAGATACGTCATCTTGTTGACACAGCCCGCACTTTGCTCATTCATCACAAGGTTCCTAAAAGATTTTGGGGAGATGCTATACTTCACTCCTGTCACCTCATAAATCGAATTCCATCTTCTGTGTTACAAGGGAAAATTCCTCTTAATCTTTTACTCCCACAGGAACCTCTCCACAAACTTCCATTACGAATTTTCGGGTGTACCTGCTTCGTCCATGACTCCACCCCAGGACGAGACAAACTTGATGCCAAGGCCATAAAATGTGTGTTCATTGGGTACTCTCGCCTCCAAAAAGGTTTTAGGTGTTATTGTCCTAAAACACATCGTTTCTATACTTCCTTTGATGTCACATTTTTTGAAACTACACCTTTTTTCTCCTCCACTCCAGTTGATGAATCTGATTTTTTATGGGAACCACTTGAAGCCACAGAAATTCTTCCTGTTCCTAATTTCACAGAGCCTGTGTCTCCCAATATAGCTGAAACAACTGCACCAATGTCAACCATACAAGAAAGACGGAACTCACCTTTCTTGTATGAATGCTTGGTTGATTCATGTCCCACACCAGCGTTGCCCACTGATACGGCCCAAAATATCATAACAGATTCTCCCATTGCCAGTCGAGTAGGTAACAGATCTACTCGAAATCCTTATCCTATCTATAATTTCCTTTCACATAAACGTTTGTCTCCATCATATTGTGCCTTCATTACTAGTTTGTCAACTGTTTTTGTTCCAAACAATGTCAAGGAAGCATTAACTCATCCAGGGTGGACTCAGGCAATGGTTGATGAAATGGAAGCACTCCATTCTTCTGGAACTTGGGAGTTAGTACCTTTACCTCCAGGTAAATCTGTGGTTGGTTGTAGATGGGTATATAATGTGAAAGTTGGTCCAGATGGACAAATTGATAGACTTAAAGCTCGACTTGTTGCTAAAGGATACACACAAGTTTTTGGCATTGATTACACGGACACCTTCTCACCGGTAGCCAAGATTACTTCTATCCGCCTCTTATTCTCAATTGCAGCCAATCGTCATTGGCCACTGTATCAGTTGGATATAAAGAATGCATTCTTACATGGTGATTTGAATGAGGAAGTATATATGGAGCAACCCCCTGGATTTGTGGCTAAGACAGGAGCTAATCTTGTTTGCCGTCTTAAACGCTCTCTTGGGTTGAAGCAATCTCCACGTGCCTGGTTTGGGAGATTTAGAGATGTTGTCCAACGATTTGGCATGATTCAAAGCAAAGCCGATCACTCTGTCTTCTATAAACACACACTTGGACAAAGCATATATCTTGTTGTTTATGTTGATGATATTGTCATTACAGGGAATGACAGTGAAGGAATAAATCAGCTTAAGAAACATCTGTTTCAACATTTTGAGACAAAAGATCTTGGAAAATTGAAGTATTTTCTTGGAATTGAAGTTGCTCAATCCGAGCAAGGTATCTATGTGTCTCAACGGAAATACGTTTTGGATATTCTTGAAGAAACAGGAATGACAAGTTGCAAACCAATTTACACACCTATGGATCCAAATGTCAAACTTCTTCCAAGACAGGGGGAGCTCTTATCCGATCCAAGCAAGTATCGAAGATTAGTTGGTAAGCTACTATACTTAACTATCACTCGGCCAGATATCTCTTTTGCTGTAAGTGTAGTTAGCCAATTTTTGCAAGAGCCATGTCAAAGTCATTGGGATGCAGCCATCAGAATATTGAGGTATGTGAAAAGATCTCCAGGTACAGGATTGCTCTACAAAGATCATGGACACACAGAAATTGTTGGCTATACAGATGCAGATTGGGCTGGATGCCCATGGGATAGGAGATCAACATCAGGATATTGTGTTCTATTTGGAGGTAATCTTGTTTCTTGGAAAAGTAAGAAACAAAATGTAGTTGCACGCTCAAGCGCAGAAGCAGAATACCGAGCAATGGCACTTGGAATATGTGAGCTAATTTGGGTTAAGCAACTTCTTATAGAACTCAAATTCTATAAGCCCAGTCCCATGAAATTAATTTGTGATAATCAAGCAGCGCTGCACATTGCATCTAATCCTGTTTTTCATGAAAGAACCAAACATATTGAGGTTGATTGTCATTTTATATGAGAGAAGGTTGCATCCGGAGATATTGTTACCACTTTTGTTGGGTCAAATGATCAACTTGCTGATGTTCTCACCAAGTCTCTCCGTGGACCTAGGATTGAGTTCATTTCTAGCAAGCTAGGAGCATTTGATTTATATGCTCCAGCTTGAGGGGGAGTGTTGAAATATTTCATATTTTGGACAGCAGACCAGCAGCCGTTTAGGCAGCAGACCAGCAGCCTTATTTAGTTTGTTATTATGTTAGTGCAATGTTAGGCAGCACCATTTGTCAGTCAACAACATGTTAGGCAGCAGCCTTATTTGGTTTGTTAGGCAGCAGTTTCTTTTAGACTTTTTAGTGCAGAATTGTCTTTCACTCATGTGTATAAATAGAGATGTATTAGTTAGCATGATAAAATAACAGTTTAAGCATTTTTTCTCCCTTCAATTCCTTAACAATTATTATTATTATTATTATTATTATTATTTGTTAGAATTGTCTTCCTTGAGCAGTGTGAACATTAGCCTTGGGAGCTGAAATGAACACACTGTAGCCTTGGGAGCTGAAAAGATTATTGGGTAGCTTTGTAGGTTTACTATTTGAGCATCTTTTATGTATATATATGTGTGTGTATCAGTGTATGGACTATGGAGTATGAAGTATGCAGTGAAGTAATAGATATAGAAATATAAGAATTATAACCATTTCTCCATCCTTGATTATTCATTTAGCTTCTTCCTAACTGGCGGGTGGTGTTATTCTCCACCCGCCAGACCTGTGTTTCTTCCAAATTCAACATGGTATCAGAGCCTAAGATTCTAGGCTATTTTCTTTCTCTCCATTTCTGAAAACACCATTTTTTCTGGCGATCCGCCACTGTTTTATCTCATTCCGACTCACTTTCGGCTAGTGTGTGAAGAAACTACCACCACAGCCTTGCTCGGAACCTCGTTGCAAGTCGTCACCTGAAAACCGGTCACCAAACTCCGGCGGAAGTATTCACTCTTTTCCGGCCAGATCTCTTTCCTCCGGTCTCCGTTCAAGGTGTTGTTGCCTCCAGTAGATTCGCCTTGAGGAGACGCACCTGGGAGTGTATTTAGATCTCCCGTCTCCACCGGTCATGCCGGTCAACGGCCAGTCAACGCCGGTCAAAGTCGCCGGTCAACAATCTGAAAATTCCGGCGACTGTTTTCCCACTGTTTTTAGTGTATGATGCTATCTTTTGCATCTTGAACTACCATATCTTTTACCTCTTTTCCTGCTAGTGTCAAGTATTTGTTCAGTTCACACAACATCTCCCTCCATCATAGCATCACATGATGTCCCAAACTGCAGTAATACTATGGGCAGTTTTCTGCAAAATTGCTGCAAATTTCTTGGCAACCATTGATGCCTATGGGTGAAATTTGAAGGTTTTTGGGTTTATTGCTGAACTTCTTTGGTTCTTCCCATGGTGTTTACTATTTTTGGTATAACCGTGCTATTTCTTTATCCCCGGTATGCCTTATCCCATGGATGTTAAGTTTCAGCACTACTATAAAGGCCTTTGATTATTTTCCATGTTTCAAGTAAGGGGGAGTGTGACTATCTACAATCAGTGTGCTATCTTCAACTCTGTGTTATTTTCCTTTGCTCTGTTTTTGGGTTTATCTTCATTTCTATAGGCTTTGCTTCATCCTTTGCTCCCGTTCACCTCCGCTGCTCTCGATGAAGATTGTTGTTGGCAAGTCATAGAGTGCTTATGTTGCTGTGAGGGTGTTCGTGTTAATCTTTACCCTTGGAGCCATCATTCCCAAGGATGTTCGTGACAAGCTTTGCCCTTGATGCATTTCCAAGGGTTGTGTATAGCATTGTCTCTCCGAAGCCATCCAGCGCTGTTATCCTCTAGCTGCTTGTAATCTTCATTTGTAATTTAGAATGGAGTTTATGTTTGACTTCAAGCTTGGAACTTCTAGACGTTCCAGCTTGAGGGGGAGTGTTAGAATTGTCTTCCTTGAGCAGTGTGAACATTAGCCTTGGGAGCTGAAATGAACACACTGTAGCCTTGGGAGCTGAAAAGATTATTGGGTAGCTTTGTAGGTTTACTATTTGAGCATCTTTTATGTATATATATGTGTGTGTGTATCAGTGTATGGACTATGGAGTATGAAGTATGCAGTGAAGTAATAGATATAGAAATATAAGAATTATAACCATTTCTCCATCCTTGATTATTCATTTAGCTTCTTCCTAACTGGCGGGTGGTGTTATTCTCCACCCGCCAGACCTGTGTTTCTTCCAAATTCAACATTATTATTATTATTATTATTAAGTATTAACTACTACTATTAATGCAATTGTAAGAATAGTGATGAACCATTAAAAATCAAATAGTAAATCCAAACAATACTACAATAGTGATAGTGATAGTGTAATAGTAACAACTATACTAATGCTAAATTGCTAACACTAACACTAATGCTAATACTAAAAGAAAAGAAAAGAAAAAATAATATGTTGAATGAGAGGAATCCTGGAATAGGAATGGAATATCAATTATCAAACATCTCAATTGTTTCCACTCCCATTCCTGAGCTCAAAAGTAGTGAACCAAATGCCCCCTTAATGATTGGTGTGGAACAATTATAATTCATGTAAAATATATCGCAACAAATTCAGGTTTTTAAATTTAGAAACCAGACCTTGCAGGGTAATTCTATTATCCTAGTGATTTGCTCCAAAAGACCTTTGGGTAAAGTTGTTTAGAGCGTTGTTGTTGAAAAGCTTGTGAATTCTTTTTCTCGCATATTTTGTGATTGGTTATTACACGATGTTCAAGCTTTCATGCTATGAAAATTATCAGTGTACTGTTTTGGGTTTGAGTTTATATTGGGATTTTATGGTATAAGCATGACATTTATCAGTTGAAGCTGCATTATTGAATTGAAACACTGCTTATGACAGATCGTTGTCCTCTCATGCCTGTGTTCTATTCTATCCGCAGTAAATTTTTTAGTATCCCCACCCCCCTCTCTGCCATTTTCTTTCCCTTCTTTTTCCTTGTGTCCCACTTTTTTTATGTCCTATATCACATATAAACTGGAATTCCCCAAAGTATTTCTTATGACTAGAAACAAATCCTAGTTCATCATTTCATGGGAAAATGCAGTCTTATTATTTTGTAGTTTCCCAGCTCCAGGCACTTCCTCATTCTGGTTGTGAAATACTCCGTATGTGAATAACCCCTTCATGGTTTGCGGGATGTTGATTTCCCCCATTTATTAGTTTTTCCAGCTAATACAGTGTGGTTAACACACCAAGACAGCAAGTTTAGAAAATTACTATTATTATAACTTTGACCGAACAAACCTGATGGTGAAGAAAGAAAGAAGTGGAGGAAAAAATGCTTCAAAGACACAAGTCCAAATGTTGAATTGCTTGTACAAGCTGCTTAAGTTCATGAATCCCAACCATATCATCAGCTGTTTTGACAATGTTGACAACATATACAAGAAAAATTCAATATTTCCCTGGATTGTGAAATAACATAGAATAGTGAACTCAACATTTCTGAAGACCAAATTCATTGGACAGCACAACTAAATCTGCAAGCCATGTTTTGGTCATTACAGGATAAATTTGATGATGTTATAAGTTCATAAAAATTAAAAAATGAGGATGTAGTTAGCATGATTTTGAAAACTAAATGGGGTTTCATTAGGCTCAAGCTATGAACTAAAAGCAGCTGGGTGCATTTCAGAACAGGAGTTTTACCCTTGATGGGAGAATTCTCCTTGTTCTGACACCAACCAGGCTGCAAGCATTCAGTAAATGTTCTTCCATAGAGGTTAGGCTGTGTTAGTCTCCTTCCTAAGAAGATCCCCATTCAGATTTCACTATTGGGTGATATATTTTATCATATGTATTGCCTTTAGTGTGACATTTTTCCTTTAGAGGATGATTCCTATTTGTGTTGTTTTAATTATGCAGGACGTTCGGAGAAACGAGTCTCTGTTATTTTTAATTATGCAGGACGTTCGGAGAAACGAGTCTCTGTTATATCTCTGGTATGCTGAAGTAGAGCTGGCAAACTGTTCTCATGGTAGTCCAGAATCATTGCTCCAGCTGGCAAACTGTTCTCATGGTAGTCCAGAATCATTGCTCCGTGCTTTACACATTTTATCTTGCCTGGGAAGTGGTGTGAAATACACTCCTTACAATTGTCAACCATCGAGTCTGCTGCAGCTGAGAGCAAGCCAAGGATTTAGAGAGAGAATAAATTTGCTACGTTCAACCTGGACACATGGTGTGATAGATGACCAGTCAGTTGCTCTTGTATGTTCAGCCGCTTTGTTTGAGGAAATTAGTATTGGATGGACATCCAGTGCTGAAATCTTTGACCAGGCATTTTCAATGGTTCTTCCCGGTAATTAATATTGCACTATATATTTCTTACCATAACTTTCTACTGCATATATTTTTAACCCTAACCGTAGGCCTATGTCATGTCCAAATCATCTTTATATATTCTCCCCAATTTATCTTTAGCAAGCATACTTGGCTGTAAATTTTTTTTTTTTTTTTTATAAATCCTGCAAGGTTACCAGTAGAGTGGCAAGGAACATTGCCAATCCCCTAGTTATTTTATAAATATCAAACATCATAATTCAAAGAGGGGAATTAAATCTTACTTCCTTACCTGTGATAGGTGAACAAGCTAACCTAGAACAAAAATTGAAAGTTGAAAAAATAGGAATGCTTCTAAGTGGGAGGATCCTCCCTTACAACAAATCCTAACTAGTAAAGCCAAAAAAGAGGCTTTTGTGTGTGTGGGGGGGGGTGAGGGGGTTGTAATGGAGTCGTCCATGACAAAACCTTACGTTCAATAAAGTCATTTCTATTTGGTCCTTTCTTGTATTACCAATAACGAGCATTGGCATTTTTATATTAGTTACAGCTATCATATGGTGTTTCCCTTATGCTTTACCAATAATGTTTGAATGCATCTCCTACTGTTGACTTTTGTTCTGTATCACTATTCTAATAGCGCATTTCTGCAGAAAGAAGAAGGAACAGCTATCATGTAGAATCTTTGTTCAACTATTATGTTGCCATGCTTTCTAGACATCACAGAGAAGTAAAGCTATCAAAAGTGTGGCAGTCTGTATTGAATGGGCTGCAGATGTATCCTGTCAGTCCAAAACTTTACAGTGCATTAGTTCAAATCAGCCATCTTTACACTTCGCCAAATAAGCTAAGGCTGGTATTTGATGAATACTGCAAAAAGTAAGTCCTTATGCTATGTCTGCAGCTCATGGAATACTTCATTATTCCATGATCTACATTTGATGAATGTTGCTATGCATGCAATATTTAGCATATTTTTATTAGTTGACTCTGGATCTATATCAATTATCACAATCTTACATCTCTGAAGTGCATAACACTGGTAAAAGGCCTTATGGAAGATTTGTATGAAAAAAGTGTTGTCCTTGGCCTCCAGGCCATTTGCAAATCTGAACTATTGGTTTAATTGTTATACAAGTTCCAGTCCCAGCCCATGAGAACGTATAATAGGTCAGACTCGGTGCATCTGACTCTACCATGAAGAGAATAGTTGATTGCTCCTGCTTTTGATCATGTTAACCTCATTTCCCTACCAGACTGCCTCACTGAAACTTTTCTTCATTTCTCTGTCTTGTTTACTCTAATGAGTAATATCATTACTCCTATAGTGTGAGGGAAAGTGGTTTTCCAGCTCCACATTGGTATAAGAGGGTCCAAACATCTTCAGTTGTGGCATTTAAATCTCCAATGATCTTTGAAAGCTGATAAACAGAGGTGTTCTGGTCTTTTATTTAATCACTTAATAATTGAGGATGCATCTCTTAGACTGTAACAATAATCAGGTTATCATTAAAATGTACTCCCTTTGTCCCTATTCCCCTCTTTATTTGTCTTTAATCTGTCCCAAAACAATGTCCAGATTCCTAATTTAAACACCACTAACTTTTTCCATTTTACCCTTAAAACCTTTTAAATTCTTCAATTGATTTGACTAGGTGGGTCCATTTAGAACGGAAAATTGGGAATAAAATCACATTTATTTGGTTTTTTTTTAAAAAAACTGTGCTAAACACAACTACCCCTTGCATAATGGGACAGATGGAGTATCTTTTAAAAGTATGGTCATAATTTTGTAGCTTACTTAAATGGATCATTTGCTGTACACTTTTTCACCTGTTTACTTTTTCAAGTTGCTTATTAATCAATCTATCTATTCTGATAATAAGTGAATGCCATGTTCAGGTAATTTGACATATTTTAAACTGTCAGTCGAGAATGGCCTGTATACCTTTATAGTGTAGTGTAGATCAATCTCATAACTTCTTACTCTTCATGATCTTCTCTGTTTAAACTTCCAGGAAACCATCTGTTATTAATTGGCTATTTGCATTGTCATTCGAGATAAGTAGAGGTGGTTCCCAGCATAGAATACGCAGACTTTTTGAGAGGGCATTAGAGGATGAGAAACTGCGTAAGTGGGTGATAATCTGGCGTAGCTACATCGCATATGAACATGATATAACATGTAACGCATCAGCTGCAAGAAGAGTCTTCTTCCGAGCGGTCCATGCTTGCCCATGGTAAAATTCCTCTGACAGTGCTTTGTGATAATCTACCAAGCACATTGTGCCACAAATTTTCTTAGATAAATCTTATGTCTATGTCTCATTGATCTGCTCTCCAAATATGATAACAGAATTATGTGCATAGCTGTTGAGGCTAAAGAATAGAATTGCAGTTTGATTCTACTGCCTAATATGCATTTCAGAATGATCTGTAAAAAGTTTGCATATACATGATGATCAAGTCCAACTTGGTCTCCATATATTTGAATCCCCCCCTCCCCCTCCCCCTCCCCCTCCCCCAGGGTCACAGGTTTGCTGCTGGCGGATGTCATAGGTTTTGAGTTGCTTCTTTTCCCTTGTATGCAATTTTTGTTTTTTTGAGTGAAGTGCTAGGCCATTGAGCCCTAAACGCTTGCATGTTTTAAGCTGTCAATCATCCATGACTTGCAGAGAGAATCTTACAACTTTTAGTGTGTGCCATTTGTTTTCTTCCTCTTCAACATTAGCATGACTTAGAGATGCGTGTTTTTTTGCAGGTCAAAAAAGTTATGGCTTGATGGTTTTCTCAAGCTAAATGCCATACTTACTGCAAAGGAGCTCTCAGATCTCCAGGAAGTAATGCGGGATAAAGAACTCAATCTAAGGACGGATATTTATGAAATTCTTCTGCAAGATGAGATGGAATGCTGATATCATGTCGAGGACAACCCATCCCAGTTGTGCTTCCTTTTTTCTTCTCCAAATTGGTTCACTTCTGACATGAGAGGGCTGGCCGATGATGTGGATTACATACATATACATGAATTGCTTCCAAGTCATCCATGTAGTAGGGGGTTTAGTTGTTGTTGATCTGTTAGGGGTCAAATTAAAGCCAATTTTTGCCAACTTTGTAAAGCTATCTGTATAAAAATTTCCTGGAAAAATGTTATTGATTAGTTCTGCCTCACAGTTTGTCGCTTAATATAGGATAATTTTGGTTTTTGTTATTGCAACAAGAATTAAATATACAATATACTTGCATATATGTCAAACATATCTAGTTTCTGGAATTATAATTATTGGCTAAATTTATGGAATATCTTTATTTTGATTTAACTTTAACATGATCATAATACCCAAAATTTGATTTGGAATTTCTATTCAATGTAATTAACTTCCACCAGAATGACAAAAAGCAGCAATTTCACCTCCATTATATGATCACTTGACAAATAAACAATGGAAACACCAATTCAACACTACAATCAAAAAATAAGATTTTTACAAACAAAAATTTTCAACTCTCCCTTCACTTCATTAGCGTGCTAGCACGCGAAGCTGTTTCTATGACTGATGACTGATCAGGTTGAGTGGTTTTCCACTCCCCCTTCTATAATCGTTGATTTAATTTAGTTTCCTTACCCAAAACTGTCCCGCCTCAAGAAACACTATTACATGTACTCAATATCTTCTTCTCTTTGTTCCAAGATTATATTAGCCATGGCAAGTCTATATGCAGTGGACCTCAAATTCCTAACCAGTACATAGATTTCCTTCCTCCGCTTAATGGATGGAACCCTCCATTGATCCTCTCTAAGACAAGCAAGATTGATTGCCTCACAAAGCGCCAGTGCAACAGGTTTTTTGCTGCAGGAAGATGATATCCGAATCAATACAACATAAATGCTTGGCAAGTTGCTATGAAAAACGACAGAAAAATTCCTTTATGAATAACATATTACTGACCTTCCTTGTACAAATCCCGTTGTAACAAAACCAATTGGCAGCCTATAAGAGTCTCTGGATGAAGGGTCGGTAGGGAGTTGACATTCCCATTTTCCATCTTGCTGCACAAAGTATGATCTCACCGAAGATTCAGTTATTTGAAGTTCTCTGTCAGAATTTTCGGATCTGCATTCCACACAAGGTCCACTAAGCTTAAAAATATTCAAATATGTATAAATCCATGAAAAAAATGAGGCACATGGCACATTCTTATAAACAGAGCAAAGATATTTCAAATGCAACTGAAGATCATATATCACACCCATATTCATGGAGTACACTGTTATGTATCAACATATTTCTAGGATCACTTTCAATGTCAATTATCTCACTTAGGGAAATGGAATTGAATTTCATTTTATGTGCCCCTCCGGTTAGTTGAAAACATTTTTACTGGTTAAAGCAAAGAACAATGCAAAATTTAAAATGATTACTAATGAGAGCCATCTAAAAAAAGCCAAAAAGTAATTACCTCTGTGTCCACAACAATATATCATCAACATGAGGTGCACAAACCACTGCTCCTCCTTCAAAAAAACCTTTGCTGTAGGCACGCAACAATACTCTTACGAAACACAATTTTGGTCCATAATTTACACGATAGATGACCTTATCTGAGTGCTCATTCACCATTTTTTCATCTTTAATGAAGTTAGAAATACCCTCCTTCCTATTTGGAAATTTAGGAAACAAAAGCAAATGACTTCCATTGATTTTATCCAAAAACTGACTCAAAATGTAGGATGTCCTTGCTATAAACCCCACAAACGGAATATGACAATGATCATCTGCATCTGGGCTGCATGTTCTACAATCACTGTAATCCACTAAGCTGTTTTTTGTCCTTTCTTTTGTACTGAAGTCTTTACATTGCACTTGATAATTTCTTTCCACAAATGATCTTTTGTCCAGAGCAAGGTGGACACTGTTCCAAGGAGGTAGAATTGGAACTCCAAAGGGTCTCATGGAAGGAGGATTTCTCTCCACCTTTTCATCAGCAGCAGCTGCTTCCATTTTCATAAAACAGGAATATGAATTGCAGTCAGGAAAGTCGGAAGGAAAGTATGGCAACTCAGCCTGCAAAGGGAAAGAGGAATTAAAAAGAATATCAGAAGACCTTGTAAAATCATTGGCAAAGGAAATTGTGTACTTACTTCACATGCAATCCATTGCTTCTCTCTGAGACCAATTGCATGAGCACCATTGGTGATGAGACTAATCCAAAAGACCTTGACCCAACTTAGTGGGAGAAGGATAGACCACCTACGAGAATTTTTAAGGACTATTAGGTATTTGAACAGTTCGAACTTTAAAGAAAAATGATTAACAATCTTTTCAAGTTCTTTGGTAAATTATGATTTAAATCACAATCAAAATCAATCAGCTAAGAACCCAAAAAAGGATCACAAACACCATTTGTAATTTGTTGAGAATTAAATTCACAACTGAGAAATTAGTTGAACAGAAACTTGAAGATAAATATTAAGAGTAACAGCATCCAGCATCATATGAGAACAATTAAAAGTGTGCAAACATGAATGCAAACACTTGCATCAAACTAAAAGATGTGTTGTGCATAATTGCATATTGCATACTGCCTATCATAGTATTAGGCCTTCACCAATAGTTAGAATTTTGGTGTAGTTTCTGAGGAGATTTTGTAAGTGTGATTAGGAAAGAGAAAATGAGGTGGAAGAAAAAAAATAAAAGAAAAATAAAATACAAAACAAATGCTGACTAAAAGAAATAAAAAAAAACATTTATTACGCGCCCAGTGGGCGCGGGAGTTGCGCCTCACGCATGTGAGGCGCAACTCCCATAAATGATGGTGGGGCCCATAAAGCCTGTAAAATCTCCATTCTTGCAGGAGATAAAATTTTAATCTCTCTCATCTTTATCTCTCATCCACTTCATCACTTTTTTCTTAAATTTCGTGTAAAATCCATTGATGGTGAAGGCCTTATACTCGATCACCAATTAAAGGAAATTCACCTTCTGATAGAAGATTTCTGCCCGTAATTTTTTATTAGCAGAAGTGGACATGATCTTGGAAACTGCATATTATTTGGAGTATTTGATGCCCCAGAAATTGGAAACTGCATATTATTTGGAGTATTTGATGCCCCAGAAATTCTATCACCAATCCGGAACAACTCAATTCGCTGATTGTGTCTCTCCATGCAAAGAACACTTTCCTCTACAGGAGGACTTAATTCTTTGTCAACATGCCACAAATCCATGCACTCAGATGAGTCACCTTTGTCAACATGCCACAAATCCATGCACTCAGATGAGTCACAACTTTCTTCAAATTCTAAGCATTGACGTGAAAGTAAATTGCATTCCTCTTTAGGATTTTCCACCAAACCACCATGTCCTTTTATTTCATGTTCTTTATAAGCTTGCATTCCTAGAGCATTTATATCTGGAGCATTAGCAATACCTTCCTTGGTAAAAGCACGAGGATCAAAAACGGTAAGGGAAACAACTCCAAAAGAAGGAATTTGATCTTCCTCAAATATTTTCACGAATTGACTTCCTCTGTCACAGCCAGTGGCAGAACACTTCTTGAGCAGGGAAGATTTTTCTGCACTGCTGCATAGGCAAGGATACCACTCAGCATTTTGATCTAGTCATTTAGCTGAAGTAGAAGTTCAAAGTCAATAATTATCTCACCAGGTAGCAGGATGTAATGTCTTTTTAAGGACCTGAAGTGTCCTAGATCCTATCACTTCTAATTTTGCAACCCGATCATCAAGGGAGATGCAACTAACTGTGCACGTGCTGGCATTCATCTGATGGTTAAGAACAATAGAACTAGTTATCTATACTGCACAAACAAAATAAGCTACCATAAAATATAAATTATCTTAAATATTAGAACAGATAAAAAAAATTACTGGTATACTGATCCAAACTTTTTTTAAGTGACATAGGAATGGAGAATATCAGTTATAACCATTTAAGAAATTGCAATATCTGACGAAGCAATTATTACACATACAAAAACCTAGAGTAATAGTTTAGAAGATAGAGTTCAGTAGCTTACCTGTTGTATACAGGCAGACTGTAAAGCCTCAAACCCTTCTTTATGAGCTGAAGCATGTATGAAAATCCATAGCCGCCGAGAGGAAGCAAAGTCATCAACTCTGTTTTGCCTCTCACATTCATCTACATTAGAGACCTTAACATTGAGCCCATGGACGTTCCGAGGTTGCCACATATAGGTAACAGGGGCGATGGCAGAAGAGAATGATACTCCATAATGATGAAGCTGCAAAAGTACACACAATTATCGATTATCATAAAAAATAATTTCCTGGGGGTAAAATCATGAACATAGGCAACCTACCATAGCATTACNCTTAATTCTTTGTCAACATGCCACAAATCCATGCACTCAGATGAGTCACAACTTTCTTCAAATTCTAAGCATTGACGTGAAAGTAAATTGCATTCCTCTTTAGGATTTTCCACCAAACCACCATGTCCTTTTATTTCATGTTCTTTATAAGCTTGCATTCCTAGAGCATTTATATCTGGAGCATTAGCAATACCTTCCTTGGTAAAAGCACGAGGATCAAAAACGGTAAGGGAAACAACTCCAAAAGAAGGAATTTGATCTTCCTCAAATATTTTCACGAATTGACTTCCTCTGTCACAGCCAGTGGCAGAACACTTCTTGAGCAGGGAAGATTTTTCTGCACTGCTGCATAGGCAAGGATACCACTCAGCATTTTGATCTAGTCATTTAGCTGAAGTAGAAGTTCAAAGTCAATAATTATCTCACCAGGTAGCAGGATGTAATGTCTTTTTAAGGACCTGAAGTGTCCTAGATCCTATCACTTCTAATTTTGCAACCCGATCATCAAGGGAGATGCAACTAACTGTGCACGTGCTGGCATTCATCTGATGGTTAAGAACAATAGAACTAGTTATCTATACTGCACAAACAAAATAAGCTACCATAAAATATAAATTATCTTAAATATTAGAACAGATAAAAAAAATTACTGGTATACTGATCCAAACTTTTTTTAAGTGACATAGGAATGGAGAATATCAGTTATAACCATTTAAGAAATTGCAATATCTGACGAAGCAATTATTACACATACAAAAACCTAGAGTAATAGTTTAGAAGATAGAGTTCAGTAGCTTACCTGTTGTATACAGGCAGACTGTAAAGCCTCAAACCCTTCTTTATGAGCTGAAGCATGTATGAAAATCCATAGCCGCCGAGAGGAAGCAAAGTCATCAACTCTGTTTTGCCTCTCACATTCATCTACATTAGAGACCTTAACATTGAGCCCATGGACGTTCCGAGGTTGCCACATATAGGTAACAGGGGCGATGGCAGAAGAGAATGATACTCCATAATGATGAAGCTGCAAAAGTACACACAATTATCGATTATCATAAAAAATAATTTCCTGGGGGTAAAATCATGAACATAGGCAACCTACCATAGCATTACCACAGATAGCACCTGAGAGTATGTCCTGGGAAGCATTTTCACACTGTGATGGTGAAGGAACAATCATGTTGTCTAGGATTGACATCAACATATCCTGAAAGCATATATAGTATGGTTAATAGACTAGTAATTTCAACAAGTAGAGTAATGTCTGTGAGCAGAGTATCATTATTTGTTTTTCTTTATTTTTCCTTACAAATCGCTGGACCAAGATGATGAATGTATTGCAACATTTTTAAACCTAATATTGATTCTAAAGATTAATTACAGAAACAACCTCCATGAACTACTAAAACCTATTGGTATTACAAAGCATCCTTCAGCAGCACCAAACAAACAACACGACAGGGTAAACTCACACCAATATAAGTAACATAAAAGCAATGGAATGCCTACCTCTGGACCCTCCAACTGTATGGCACTAGAATAGCTTGCATCGTGCACAAGCACACTGTCTTTCAGTTTCTTCAAAAGTGCCCTTGAGCCTCTTCCTCTGCATCATTTATACATATTGAAAATTAATGGAAAAAATGACAACACAGATTTTCTTTCCTTAGACAACTTAAGACACTTCAAAGATAATAATGCAACCTTAGCAACTTAAACTTTTATTAATTTGTCACTCCTGGAACAAATGGCAGTGTCAATAATGATATAACCATATAAGTGGGATATGCTTGGAAAGCTTGCCCAGATATCCTAAGTTAAAGATATTGTGTTCAAGAATGTTACTTTTATCTTTTCTTTATTCAAGTGTTTGCATTGTGGTATACCTGCCTTGTAGACCAAGGGGAAGGTAAAACCCCCAAAGTTTTGCCATTGTGAAACGCTTTGCATGCCATATATGTGTTCTAAGTCTTTTTGTCCCATCTCCTGAAGTCAAAAACCCACTACTGGGATTCATCCTAAGTTCAGTTCTCCTACGAACACGGCGGGGAGCCTCCTTATCATTCTCCAAACTGTCAGTCTTGTCCACATCATTGTTTCCTACCTTCCGCTTCTTTCTATGTCTGTTTTTTGTTACTCGATTGTCATGCCCAGTTGTCCTTCTCCTCTTGCTTCTTTGTGACCGAAAATCATTGTTTAAGCAGTTCTTGATAATTGAGTGAAGACTCTCAAGTTCAGATGCTCGAGATTCAGCAAATTTCTGCACATTAATGGTTCGAGGTGGTGCTACCGCAGTTTGAGGTCTACTTCTATCTGGTGTCATCTTCAGCAAAAAGAAGGAATAAAAAATAAAATTAAAATTAATACTAACAGTAAAAATAACAGTGATAATCTAATCAATCTTTCTTATCCTAGGAAAATTCTATCATTAACAGCACTAAGCTTCTCAATGATGGAACTTATCAATTGCACTTTCTATTTTCATTCACTTCACAAGATCATGTCAAAACCAATGAGATAAACTAACAAAAATGAATATGAATACAACTGGTGGCTCATATATTGCAACAATAAGCACGTAGCATTTCCTATCATCGTTAACAATAAACTCAAACAAATAGTAGCAGCATAAAATTAAACACCATTGACCATTTAGCAACCTTATAGCTACTAGCTTCAGAGCAGTAAAATTGCAGAAACTATAGCAGCAACACCAACAGGTTAGGTAATACAAAGATAGCAAATTAAGACAACGACACATAGGGGTGGAAATAGGCTAGGCCGAGCCGGGCTTTAGAAAATTAGGCCTGGGCTTGCTATGTAAATCTAAAGCCGGCCTAGCCTGACCTGAAGTCTTTTTAAAAACCATAAGTCCATAATACAAAAATGCATAAACAAGATAACATACTAACATCGAACATTGAATATTTGAATATTATAACACTAGCCACACATCAGTAGCATTGGCGTCAAAATTATCACCATATGGAATTCAAGCCTGTTTTTGAGAAAATACCAGGTACAACTCCAATATATATCCACCTTTAGAGACCTGCTAATTTAAGAAGATAAAGTAAATAAAAATAAAACATGGTTAAGTAATGAAACAATTGAAGGAAGTTGTAAGTAATACCGCATAAGCATTAAATCTCAAATGAGAGGGGGATACAGAAAAATTTTCAAATCTTTCATTAAAACTAGGGATGGAAATAGATCTGGCCGAGCAAATTAGACCTGGGCCTGCTATAGAAATCTATGGCCTGAGCCAAGACCAAGACCAGTGCCGCTTTTTGTTATGCTCAAGCCCAAGCCTACGATTGACCTGGCCTGAAGTATTTTTAAAAGTCTTTTTTTTTTTTTTTGAAACCTAGTATTTTTAAAAGTCTATTTAATATGTAGGCCATTAAAAAAGCTTCAAAGTAAGTCCTACGGCTATTTAAGGCCTATAAGTTATAGGCTTTAAGCCTTTTTAAGGCATATGTATTTGTAAAAAAAAATAAATTAAAACCGACCTAATAGAATAATACAAAACTAATATATGAGTATATCACCAGAAATCAGGGGCGGAGCCAGGATGTTTGGGTTGGGGGGGCCAAATTTAGTCGCATTATCAATCATACAATATCGTTATATACACCATACATGATTGTATAGATTACTATTGATAATTATTTTTAATTATACTATGTGCAATAGTATAATATATGAATATATAATTATATGAGTATAATCATTAAGGTTATCAAACATTACTTTCAAATTTTTCACATAACACAAAATATATACAATGGTAAAAAATAAGAAAATTACACTTTTCATCCCTAACTCCCTGAGTTATAGGCCGGGTAACTGTAGAATACGTTTCTAATTGTTGGTTGTGCTCACTTTTCGTCCCTACGACATTAGGGGAGAAATTTGTAATGTTAGTATAGCTTAAGACCGAAGGGTGAGTACAACATATTATTAAAAGGACGAAATTTGTGACACCAATTATAGTTTAGGGACGAAAAGTGAGCACCACCAACTTAAGGACGGAAAATGTAATTTTCTCTAAAAAAATATTTACATTTATTTAAATATGCATCGTCACTCTTTTATCAAATAAAAAGTTGTCAATTGTTTGGTCAACTAATAACTTTTTTATAATAAATTGATATTCGTTCCATTGATTAATTAAATATATATATTTCAAAGTTTAAGGGATGAAGATGAAAATCAATATTTTGAAATAAAGAATCATTATTAATTTTTGTAAATTTCAAAACTAATAATTTAACCTAGCAAATTTACATCCTAAAATTGTAAATAAATAATAAAAACACATAAAAGATTATCAATTAATTAATCAACCAATAAAATTAAAATATACCTAAAAAAGTTAGAGAGTAATGAAGTTAAATTAAATATTTAATGTCTTCCATGGTTAAAATCTTAACAAAAGAAACAAGCTAATTAATAAAGAAAAATTGTTAATTTGATTATTTGACTGATTTATTTTTATTTAATGAATTTAGGCTTTAATATATATGTATTTTAAGTTCATTTGATATCTACATAATAGATTTTTAAAAACAATAGGAGGGGCCAAAAGTATTGTAAAATTTTTATATTATAATAATATATACATATATACCTACTAAAAAATGAGGTGGGGGTGGGGGGGGGCCAAGGCCCCCCTAAGCCAAGGGGTGGCTCCGCCCCTGCCAGAAATCCATTAATCACATTACAAAGTTACAATCAATCAATAACCACAAAACTATACTCATACTTCATACTATAAAACACAAGAATACAAGTTTAATAACCAGAAGTTCATAATACAAAATCCAATAACACAAGTTTAATAACCACAAAATCACACGTCCATAATAATACAACACAAGTTTAATAACCAGAAAACCACAAGTCCATAATACAAAAATCCAAAACATGTTTAATAACCACAAAACCATAAGTCCATAATACAAAAATTCATAAACAAGGTAACATACTAACATCGAACATTGAATATTTGAATATTTTAACACTATAACAGTAAGAATCACGCTACATTTAATATTATAACAGTAAGAACCAACGCCTAATAAACAGTAAGAAACTGAGAACCAACACTTGTGAAGTTATGAATATTATAGCAATTCATAAAAACATAGTAACATCTAAAATTGAATATTTGTATATTATAATAACAACAAGAACCAACGTTTCATCGCAGCCGTAGGCCGGAACCCGCAGCACCAGCCGCAACCGGGTAGCGACCTGCCGACCTGCTACACTGGCTACCTACCCTGTGTTGCTGTATAGTGCCTACCGAACTACACCACTAGGAGAAAATCAAGACATACCTGTCACTGACTCACTGCCGGTGTGTCGCCGCCTTGCCGGTGGTTGTCGTGCCTGCCGCCCGTCGCCAGTCAAGGTCGCTGTTGTCTGTTGACGCTATTCTGATCGCTGAGAGAAGCGGAGAAGCTTAGAATAAGGAGCATTAGGGAATTAGGGCTGGGCAGTCGGTCCTTCCGCCTTGCCGGTGGTTTTCGTCGCTAGTCTCGGACAAGAGTTGCAGGACTCGCAGCCGCAACTTCGCAAGGGATTTAATTACTCCATATTTACCAATTAAAATTTGAGATTTTAGGGGTTACGGTCTGTTAATTCATACTCCTATACATTGTTAGAGTTATATTTTAAATATAAAAATATATTAGGTTTAAAATAATATATATATATATATATATATATAATTTAATATTAACTATAAACTATTATTATAATTAAATACTAGGATTTTATTACTAATAAATTTTTAATAAATTTACAATAATTATAAAATGAACACCACTATCTTGTAAAAAAATCATGATTGTTTTTTAAAAAATAATGAACCTCTGTTTTAAAAATTTTCATTAATTATAAAATTGAATCTGTATTTTTTTACTAAAACTCACAACTATTGATGAACCTTGATGGATGGTTGAGATTATGTCTCACTATTTAATAATCATGTCCATATATATATCTACTATACTAATAAAGAGTCAAAGAAAGTTATATACTATACTAATATCTACTATACTAATAAGAGCAAAAAAAAGTTAGGATTATAATGAGTAGAAAAATGACGATCAAATTATTAAATCAAATTGATGGTTCAAATTGTTTAGATTTATATTTTTTTTTCTTTGAGATTTCCTAATTTATCCTTGATTATATGATTATCCTTTAAATTTTTCGTTAAATATTCTATTTTCCGTTAACATTCGTTAACTTTTAACTTACCCATTAATTTCTATAAATAAGGTATTAGGTTCGAACCTCATTCCAATTAATGCATAATTTCATATGTTAGAGTATATTATTCAAAATTAAGTACCACATACACTGTTTAAAAAAAAAAAAAAAAAAAAAAAAAAAAAAAAAAAAGAAGGTACCACATACACTCTATTACTCTTATTAAATCAAAATAATAAGTTAGTAGTTACAACAAAAAAATAATATACATGCATTTCTTTAATTTATAATTCGATGCCTACAATGCCTTTATTCAAAAAACAAATATTCATTATAAAATTTTTAAAAAGAGATATAATTTCATTAGTTATATTGTCTATATTTTCTACAATGCAAAGATTTTTACCTTCAAATTTATTAATTAATTATATTAACTACATTGTCCATCGTTTTCTTTTTACACTATCTTGTAATTAAATACTACGTATCAAAGTTATAATAAAAAAAATAACGTTATATATTTATTTACCAAGTATTATGTTAATAATATGGAAAAAAAAAGTAAAAAGAATAAACATTTTGAAGTCAATCATATTAATTACTTAGGAAAGATTTGTTAACAAAGAAAGACATCCAATAACCCAATATATTGATTTAAAACTCATTATTAAAAATGTCAATGTAAGGCAATGGAATATTGTGACACACTGACACACTTGATGCATTAAAAAGATACTGAGATTACAACATTGTTGGAATCCATCTTTCAAATTCATAAAAAGAAGAATTTTGAGAAAATAGTTGCCGTTACAGCATTCATTAATCTTGTATGTAAAATACTTATTGTGCATTCTTTAAATATTTAAAACTAATATAAATTTACAATTCATTACATTTTCTACAATCAACCTGTTTGGATTAAAGACAAAATCAACATCGATCTTGACAACAAAAATAATTGGTATATAGGATGTTGCCACTGTTTAAAAATGTTTATGCACAAAGAGACAAACTATTTAACTGCATGCATTGTGATGAAAAGGCAGCAGTGGGTACTCCAAGATTAGTATTAAATCAACAAAAAAAAAAAAAAAAAAAACACACACACACACACATGCACACACAAAATCAAGTACTACATTCGTTCATACTAATTCAAAAAATATGAATTTCAAAATAAACATTTGCAAAATGAATATATGTAGAAACTATTGATGAAACTGGACATATTGCAGCATCAGTATTCAGACTACATGCAAATGTATTGTTGTTACTATCAAGTAAAGAAATTATGAAATTAGAACAAAATGTACTAATCCTTAACATTCTACAAATATAATAAATATTAATATTTTGTTCAATACTTTCTAATGAGAATGTACGACAGACATCTCTCAACACATGAAACATGTAGGGGGAAAACTATCACTGTCAAATATCAATAGGCGATTGCAAAATCAAGAGTTTATAGTACAACTAAGATCTGAGTCATATATATGAACACAACGAGACAAATCCACAACTTCCTACATCATAATCTCATTGTATGCGCTACCCTATATACTACTACAATAACTCAATTACACATGACGCATTATCAAATACCAATAAACACATATATTTCAAAGTTTAGGACTTTATAACCTCTAGATATTAGGTGAGTTTTGATTTAACATTATTTAATGCCAAGATCTTGCTTGAATTTCATTTGAGGAAAACATTTTCTTCTCCGCGTCATCTAAATGAGTAAGAATGTGTCCCCTAGTAGTTTTATTAGCCTTCTCATATTTTATTGAAAATTCTTGAAAGTCTATCTGCTCAGCGGTGGGTTCAATGACAGACTCATAGACAATATTTGAGGTTTCAGTGGGTTGGGATTGAACTGGTGAGTTTTCGACTAGCTGTTTGGGGGGGTCTTGGAAGAGAACAAATTAAAGTCAACATCTATTTGTTCAAAAAAGAGTTGAATAATCCGTTGGGAGCAACTTTTGTAGTTGTTCCCATTCAAAGGTTACAGCCTTGAAAGGTCAGGAATAGTTTTTGTAGATTCGGTATTTGCTATGAAGGTGTGTTCAAAAGAAACGCGTCTAAATTGTTGGTAAAATTACAAGAACACACAAGACTAGAGCAACTGAATGAGGTTACAAGACAAGAAAAACAAAAAAAAAAAAAACCGGAAACTGCATTGCGGATAAGACCACTACCTTAGAAGCCTTTCAAGCTACTGAGCAGGTAAGGTTTACACAACAATTCTCTGTCAACCAATCATCTAGTGTGAGCAGAGATAGACTTGCATTAAATAGAGATGCATAAAAGTGTATGAAGGAATATATTGTGTTGAGATGATATTGAGATGATCATAGATGATCACATAAAGTTTAGTAATGTCAGAACCATATATGATTCGGTTATGATGGAAGAAGATCTGGAGGATCGTAGGAATCGCACAATGGCAACTAATTCCACAACCCCTTGCATGCATTGCTGGAACCCATTTATGATACTCCTCATCATTCTTGGATAGCTAAGCTAGTTTTAGACAGAAAATTAAAGGTGGTGCCAATTTTGCCTCCAACTTCAGTTTGGCAGGGGGAATTTGACAAAATATGGAGCGGCCTCGAGCAACTTCGCTATACATTTACGAATTTATCTTTTTTTCTATATCTACATCTACAGTTATAATAAGCAATCATTATACTAAGAATCTTTCTTCGCAATTTCTGTTTGCTTTTCTTCTGTCATACTGATATCCCCTTGAATCCTTTCTAGGAATGAAAGCATCTGCTGTAAACTTTCCTCGTCTGCCACAGAATAAAAGAGAGAGTGTGAAAAACACGATGTGGTCTATGCAGATTAAGAAAAGGTGGGAAACTAGACGTTACTCCATACTATGTTAAGATCCTTACCAAATCGTGGTATCGTGTGACCTTTAGGGTGATGAATAACCAGGGGATCCACAAATGATTCCACGAGTTCACTTCCATATTCCTTAAGTAAGTCCTCCTTTCCTGCAACATTATAGCCAGTAATAGAAATCTATCCCCATCGATCTTTTAGTTTTATGCAAAGTAACAAAAATACAAGCAATTGCCATTATAAACAAACTTAGCTTGAATCTTGAAACATTTCTCAACTTCAAGTCCTGAAGATTGCATGGAAATTCAGTTTAAAAGAGTCACCTATGAAATGAACAGAGGGGCATTTAATAGGCAATGAGTATGCCTTTTCTGCAATTGCTTGGTTCTTTAGCTTTGCTCCTCCAATTATTATAACATATCTAACCTTGGGCACATTTGCAAGACACACTCCCACCAAAGAAGATCATCATCCCATTTTATTCACAAGCATGGAATTCAAAGAATTATAGAATGGAATGAAATGAAATGTATACCTTCTCTTGTAACCCAGGCAATGCTGCTGACAACACTCCACCCTGATTTCGAATTCAAATTCAACAAGAATTAACACAAGAAAAAGGGGTGGAAGGAGTAGAGAGAAAAGTATTACCTGGGAGAAACCAAGAAGACCATCAAAAGGTCCATATTTTATCATGCAATCTTCAATGTAAGCAAGGCAGTTGTCAAAATTCTGATACTCTGTGAATTCCTGGATTTCAAAAAAAAAAAAAGAAGAGAAATTGGCATCGGAATGGAATTGAAAACATGATGGAGAGAAAAATTAAAAGGACCTTGTTGAACTGGAACCACTCATAATAAGGAGGATCAAAGAAGCCCTCCACATCAGATTTGCCCTGGCAAGGAAACGGTGCATCTACGAACACAAGATCCAATTTTTCCACCACTGATGACGACCATCTCCCGACGACCTGCTTCTTCAGAATCTCGGCGCTGGTTCTGAAGCCATGAAGGCAAAGAAATCTTTGTTTCTTCTCATTCAGACTGCCCATGCTTCACTGTTTTCTTCTTTCGCAGGCACACACAAATTTCCAGGGTTATCAGAGCAAGAAAAATGCAAGTTTTTGAATGCGTAGGCGTTGCCGATGTTTTCAACGGCTTTCGGCTGCCTCACATGCCTCATTCAGCGATCACCTGGATTCTCGACAGGATTTCACTTTCGTCATCGCTTCTTCCGTCATTCCACGTATATATATATATATATATCTACACTTATAATGAGAGTAAATAACACCCTAACTGGAACTAAAAAAAAAATATTGGTGTAATAGTCTGCTATAACATATTACATATTGTACTTTGTGTTCTTCTTGTATTGTAGAACCTCCAATTAAATTCCTAATATATCCTAATATTTTATAATTTTACAAAATTTTTTTCGTTAAATATAACGCAAGTTTAACATTAAATTCTTTAGGCGATTTGTTTCTTTATTACAGTTTTCAAACAAATTGGCAATATTCTATAATACAATTCTGCATAGATTCCTAATTTAAAATTAGAGTATTGAAGTCTTAATAGGATTCTATAATAAAATTTTGTATAGATTTCTAACTAAACCATTATTCAACCCAAAACAACAGTATATAAAGCTCTCTTTTTCTCACTGGTATTCACGCAAAACTAAACCTAACATATTATGCAACAAATAAAGATATTTGTTTTAATTACGTTCATAAATTTTATTTTTCAAATAAAGATATTTCTTTCCGTTACGTTCTTAAATTTTATATTTTAAATAAAGATATTTCTTTCCATTACGTTCTTAAATTTTGTTTTACAAATAAAGATATTTGTTTTAGTTACGTTCTTAAATTTTATTTTTCAAATAAAGATATTTCTTTCCGTTACGTTCTTAAATTTTATTTTTCAAATAAAGATATTTCTTTCCGTTACGTTCTTAAATTTTATTTTTCAAATAAAGATATTTCTTTCCGTTACGTTCTTAAATTTTATATTTTAAATAAAGATATTTCTTTCCGTTACGTTCTTAAATTTTATTTTTCAAATAAAGATATTTCTTTCCGTTACGTTCTTAAATTTTATTTTTCAAATAAAGATATTTCTTTCCGTTACGTTCTTAAATTTTATATTTTAAATAAAGATATTTCTTTCCGTTACGTTCTTAAATTTTGTTTTACAAATAAAGATATTTGTTTTAGTTACATTCTTAAATTTTATTTTTCAAATAAAGATATTTCTTTCCGTTACGTTCTTAAATTTTATTTTTTAAATAAAGATATTTCTTTCCGTTACGTTCTTAAATTTTATTTTTCAAATAAAGATATTTCTTTCCGTTACGTTCTTAATTTTTTTTTTCAAATAAAGATATTTATTTTCGTTACGTTCTTAAATTCTTTGAGCCCCAAATTATAGTGTTTTGTTAGAAGGAAGTGTAATTCCATCCATTTGTTGAATTGGAATTCATGCTCTCCTATGAATTTCAATTCAACATAGCATGGAAAGAAAAAAAGATATAAAAATGACCTTTTTGCCCTTATTATTATTATTATTATTATTATTATTATTATTATTATTATTATTATTATTTTTTAAGGTTCAAATAGGATTCCTAATTTAAAATTAGAATATTAAAATCTTAATAGGATTCTATAATACAATTTTGTATAGATTCCTAACTAAGCCATTATTCTACCCAAAACAACAGAATATAAACCCCTCTCATTCTCATTGGTATTCACCCAAAACTAAACCTAACATATTCTGCAACACGCCATCTACTTGACATTCTATAGGTATGATTGTCAAAATATTATCATGCTAATTCTATTATTTGTATTTGTACTCATAATGATTACATCTTTTTTTTTAATCTGTATAATTGTATGTAATGTTGTGGTTCTCATTATATTCATCTATAATCTACACATTTTAGTTACTCCTAACTCCCTAATATATGGTTTTTGAATTTATGTTATGGTTTCCATTTTATTATTTCATAACATCCTTTATGAACATATTTCGCATGGCAATGATATTAGTCATGACAAATGCAGGAAAGTTAATTGATATTGACACACAAATTGTGGGCTGGAGTTGTACAGTTAGTGTCATTAAGAAAAACGGACCAAAAACCGCTATTGGAACACCTGAGAAAAAGTATATACTCATCGTACTTGAGGATGAAACAGTAAGTAAATAGTAAAAAATTTCTCCTTTTATTATTATTATTATTATTTTATTTTATTTTTATCATTATTACTAATATTATTATTATGAACATCAGTGTAAATGCTATATCTAAATGCAAGGTACTCGGGTTCAATCAATAGTGTTTTATAATGACATTGGAATATATGATATCACTTTACAAACCAACAAATGGTACATCATCTCAAATGTCATTGTCAAACCTGTCCGGACGAACTATAAAGTACTTGATCACAAATACAATTACATATGGATTTTAAATGGTCGAACCGGTGTCCAGACAAGTGACAATGATGACACGCCATTTGCTCCCATGTAAATGATTTTATTTGTTTCTACTTACTTGAGTTGTAATTTAGCTATTTACAATTTCGTTATGTTTTATTAAAATATATAAGCATCGAGACTATTTCTTTAATTTTTATTAATTTAGCATTTTTTTCTCTCATTATTATATGACTACTTTAACCAATTAAGGAACACTAATTTAAAAATACGCATTGGCATTGGTTTAATCGCGCAACGTGCGTGTCATAGCTAGTATTAAAACATAAGTGCTAACTTTTCCCGCTCATTTTAATCCAAAAGTTTTGAAATTAGTCAACATAATATTATATTAAAATTCCTTATCGGAAATTCTAGCCTTCCATATCATTCCTTATTTATGGTTAAAATTAAAAAAATATTCAAAACATGATTCCATACCTTATTATAGACGGAAATTAATGAAATATTTTATTCAATTCCATTCCTGTATGGATTCCTTATTTATGTACATATATTAACAAAATAGTAACACGGAAAGTAATAATTATTAAACAAAATTATAGTTATTATTATACCATGCAATTCAATTATGGTTCAAAATATTTTATTCTTGCGTATTTTGAATATATATATATATATATATATATATATATATATATATATATATATATATATATATATATATATATATATATATATATATATATATATATATATAT
>NC_044921.1:13980566-14023302 GCF_003576645.1 Ipomoea triloba
TATATATATATATATATATATATATATATATATATATATATATATATATATATATATATATATATATATATATATATATATATATACATATATGCATGTATGTATGTTTGTATAGATTACTATATGATGTATATTATAGTACTCCAAAAAATTATTACTACATTATGTTAATGTACATAATTAAATTCCTCTCATTAGTACTCAAAAAAAATTCCTCTCATTATAATATTCAAAAAAAATTCCAACAATCAAATTACTATATGATTTATATTATAGTATTCCAAAAAAAATATTACTATATTATGTTGATGTACGTAATTAAATTCTTTTCATGATAATATTCAAAAAAAATTCCAACAATCAAATTACTATATCATCTATATTATTGTATTAGAAAAACTATATTATATTAATGTATGCAATTAAATTGCTCTCATGATAATATACCATGCAATTCAATTATGGTTCAAAATATTTTAATCTTGCGTATTCTTTTAATTTTATATTCGTAAACAATCAAATTACTAAATGATATATATTGTAGTATTAAAAAAAATTACTATATTATGTTAATGTACGTAATTAAATTCCTCTCATTATAATATTCAAAAAATAAAATTTCCAACAATCAAATTACAATCTATATATATATATATATATATATATATATATTAAAACAGAAGTGCTAGCTTTTCCGCTCATTTTAATCCAAAAAATTTGAAATCGATCAACATAAGATTATATAGTAATTCATTATCAGAAATTCTAGCATTCCATATCATTCCTTATTTATGGTTAAAATTAAAAAAATATTCAAAACATGATTCCATACTTTATTATACACAGAAATTAATGAAATATTTTATTCAATTCCATTCCTGTATGGATTCCTTATTTATGTACATATATTAACAAAATAGTAACACGGAAAGTAATAAGTATTAAACAAAATTATAGTTATTATTATGCAATGCAATTCAATTATAGTTCAAAATATTTTATTCTGGCGTATTTTTAATATATATATATATTAAAAATACTATAATATACATCATACATATATATATATATATATATATATATATATATATATATATATATATATATGTATGTATGTATGTATGTATGATGTATATTATAGTATTCCAAAAAAATATTACTATATTATGTTAATGTACATAATTAAATTCCTCACATTATAATATTCAAAAAAAAATTCAACAATCAAATTACTATATGATTTATATTATAGTAGTCAAAAAAAATATTACTATATTATGTTGATGTACGTAATTAAATTCCTTTCATGATAATATTCCAAAAAAATTCCAACAATCAAATTACTATATGATGTATATTATTGTATTAAAAAAAAACTATATTATGTTAATGTACGCAATTAAATTCCTCTCATGATAATATACCATTCATTTCAATTATGGTTCAAAATATTTAAATCTTGCGTATTTTTTTAATTTTATATTCGTAAACAATCAAATTACTAAATGATGTATATTATGGTATCAAAAAATTACTATATTATGTTAATGTACGTAATTAAATTCCTCTCATGATAATATTCAAAAAATAAAATTTCGAACAATCAAATTACAATCTATATCTATATCTATATCTATATCTATATTAGAACAGAAGTGCTAACTTGACCGCTCATTTTAGTCCAAAAAATTTGAAACTGGTCAACATAATATTATTATATAATAATTCCTTATAAGAAATTCTATCATTCCTTACCATTCCTTATTTATGGCTAAAATTGACAAAATATTCAAAATATGATTTCATTCCTTATTATACACAGAAATTATTGAAATATTTTATTCAATTTCATTCCTGTATGGAATCCAATTAATATACACGAAAATTTATTGCGATTTTTTATTTTATATTCCTAAACAATCAAATTACTATATGATGTATATTATAGTATTCAAAAAAATATTACTATATTATGTTAATGTACATAATTAAATTTCTCTCATGATAAGATTTAAAAAATAATAAAAATTCCAACAATCCAATTACGATATGATGTATATTATAGTATTAAAAAATATTACTATATTATGTTAATGTACGTAATTAAATTGCTCTCATGAGAATATTCAAAAAAAAATTCCAACAATCAAATTACTATATGATGTATATTATAGTATTCAAAAAAATATTACTATATTATGTTAATGTACGTAATTAAATTCCTCTCATGATAATATTCAAAAAAAATTCCAACAATCAAATTACTATATGATGTATATTATAGTATTCAAAAAAATATTATTATATTATGTTAATGTACGTAATTAAATTCTTCTCATGATAATATTCAAAAACAAATTCCAACAATCAAATCATTAGATGATGTATATTATAGTATTCAAAAAAAAGTTACTATATTATATTAATGTACGTAATTAAATTCCTCTCATAATAATATTCAAAAAATAAAAATAAAAATTCCAACAATCAAAACACTATATGATGTATATATTATAGTATTAAAAAAATATTACTATATTATGTTAATGTAGTATAATATAGATTAGTACTTTCCATATTTTATTTCCATTTATTATATAGAATATATATATATATATATATATAAAATTTGTGCAACCTCCAGTTAAATTTCTAATATATCCTAATCTTTTATAATTTTACCAAATTTTTCCGTTAAATATAACGGAAGTTTAACATTAAATTTTTTAGGCAATTTATTTCTTTATTGCAGTTTTCAAACAAATTGGCAATATTGTATAATACAATTCTGTATAGATTTCTAACATAAAATTAGAATATTGAAGTCTTAATAAGATTCTATAATACAATTTTGTATAGATTCCTAACTAAATCATTATTCTACCCAAAACAACAGTATATAAACCCCTCTCCTTCTCACTGGTATTCACCCAAAACTAAACCTAACATATTCTGCAACACGCCATCTACTTGACATTCTATAGGTATGGTTGTCAAAATATTATCATGCTAATTGTATTATTTGTATTTGTAGTCATAATGATTACAGTTTTTTTTGTTTTTCATAAAATCAATGATGGTATACTCATTAATTAGTATAACTTCAATATCGTTATGTAAATATATCTATTGTATAATATGTTCATCTATACGTGTATCATTGTATGTAATGTTGTGGTTATCATTATATTCCTCTATAATCTACACATTTTAGTTACTCCTAACTCCGTAATCTATGGTTTTTGAATTTATGTTGTGGTTCCCATTATATTATTTCATAACATGAACATATTTTTCATGACAAAAGGATACTAGTAATGACAAATGCAGTAAAGTTAATTGATATTATGAAGATGCTCTCATTCACCACCAACATCATTGTAAGTGCTATATCTATATGCAAGGAACTCGGGTTCAATCAATAGTGTTTGATAATGACATTGGAATGTATGATATCATTTTAACAAACCAACAAATGGTACATCATCTCAAATGTCATTGTCAAACCTGTCCGGACGAACTATAAATTACTTGATCACAAATACAATTACACATGGATTTTAAATGGTCGGACCGGTGTCCAAACAAGTGACAATGATGACACGCCATTTGCTCCCATGTAAGTGGTTTATTTGTTTCTACTTATTTTAATTGCAATTTAGCTATTTACAATTTTGTTATGTTTTATTAAAATATATAAGCATCGAAACTATTTATTTGATTTTTTTTAGCATTTTTTTCTCTTATTATTATATGACTACTTTAACCAATTAAGGAACACTAATTTAAAAATATGCATTGGGCATTAGTTTAACCGCGCAACGCGCGTGTGATAACTAGTTAATATATAATTTCTCATAGTTTCTAGAATTTTTTAAAAATTTGTACATGACATTAGTTATGTAGAGAACTGTATAAATTTCTAGAACCATTTAAAATTTATAGGATTGTATAAAATTTTAGGAAATATTCTAGTTAGAAATTTATAATCGTAAGATTAAGTAGATCTTCACCATCCGTTTGAAGGTAGAATAGATATAAATCTCATTTGCAACAAAATGAATTAATATTTCCTTTTAGCTAGATTATTTAAAGTTTTTCCAAAATAATTTGAATATAATAACACATAGTAAAAACTTTTATATTACATTGATTTGATAATTCATTAAAAAAAAGTAAATTATCTTTTAAATTATTTTTTCACATTTGAATAATAAAATATATTTCACATAAATTAATATATCAAGTTAAATAATTTTTTTCACAATTCATAATTTTATCATAAAAGCTCCCAAAAAACAAATCTTATAATAAATATAAGAATTAAATTATTCAACTATAAATAATTGTGTAACCTATTTCCATATACATAAATATAGCCATATAAGCACTCCGTAACATGACTTTGGACAAAGACCCAGTATATCCTCATTGTTCAATAATACGTACACGTAATTGTTGCAAAGGGGTTGCAGAAGTTGTTTATTATTACCACATATGTTCTGAAAGCCTTAACCAAGTACTAGAATATAACATTGAAGGGTAGGCCTATGAAATTGAACTTTTGGAGGTTTAATTCTCAATTTTTCTGAGACTTTTGATAACCTGGTATAGACTATACTTATAGAATGACATATGCAGTATGGAATTTAGTCTCAGAGATAATATATTAGTGTGTTTATTGATATTTCTCTACATGATATAGCATGAATATCATGTTTCTTCTGTTGTTTGCCCTAGTTTATGTTTCTTACATAGTATTTTTTTAAGTTTCAACAATTATATATATATATATATGTATATATATTTGGGTAAATATAAATATTTGTATATACCCGATATCAAATACAAAATCAAAAGGCATTATAAGGACAATGAGTGAAGGGTTGTTGCTATGTCTTGATAAGAGTTGTTGACTTTTTTAGATAGATTTAACAAGGATGGGACAAAAATGGGTAGAAACAAAAAGGTGGACTAAAACATGTAAAGTACTAATCTCATTACCTTCTTCTCATTAGGGTTTTTGAGAAGAAGGTAATGAAATTACCTTCTTACGATAATTAATCTAATAATTACTATGATAATTAATCTAATAATTACATAGATAGTAGTATAGTTTCAATTAAACATGGGTCATAAGATTTGTTATAATAATTACAATTAAAATTTTGATTATATATATGCGCGCGCACACATATAGGGAGTGGATTAGGTGCAAATATAATTTCCCGTGAGGCTGTGCTGTTAACACAAAAAGATGCACCTTAAATACATAAACCACAGACCTTAAGCACACAAACAAAGCAACTTAAGAACACAAACCACGCACCTTAAGTTTCAACAACTGACGCGGCTTAAGCATATAAATCACGCACCTTAAGCATATAAATCACGCTCGCTTTACGCCGACACACCTTAAGTTTCAACGACTAACGCACCTTAAGCACAAAAACCACACACATTAAGAAGGAAAATCATGCACCTAAAGTTTTAGATTGACGCACTAAAGTTTTCAACAGTGACGCATCTTAAGCCACATAAGACAAAAATCACGCACCTTAAGAAGGAAAAACCACACACCTTAAATTTGACCAAGATGCAAAAAGACCAAATTGTCATTATATTCTTTTTAATAATTGTTAATCCTGGACATTGATTTACACAATATCAATGGCTCCGATTTAATCGCACAATCGGACGGAAACTGAATTTTATATACACACACTCTTAAGGTATAATACTATGAGAACAAAATGAATTATCATTCCTATTCTTTTGTGTAACTGCTATGGTAATTTCAATAGGTAACCCCTCTTTCTCTCTGGTATACAAGTATAATTGCACAATATTAGTATAATTATCTAATAATTGTACTGTTATGGTAATTAAAGAATTAATTGCACAGATATTAGTATAATTGACTAATAATTATTATGTTAATTAAACTAATAATTACATGGATATTACTATAATTACAATTAAACATGTGTCATTGGATTTATTTTTATAATAATTACATTTAATTCATTCAGATATGGAGTAGGATGAAAAAAGTAAATATGATATGGTGAAAAGGAATATACTTAAGTTATAAAAGTATAATTCCACAAATATTAGTACAATTGCCTAATAACTATTATGGTAATTAAGCTAAACATGGGTCGTTGGATTTATTTTATAATAATTACAATTAAATTATTTCTCCTTTGCCAATGACCTTGTGATCAAGTAGCATGTATTGACTCTCCCAAATGGGAGGTTATGAGATCAAACTTCAGTGGAGGTGGTATTGACTCTTTGTACAAGTGTGGCGCTGTTTGGTAAATGGTTGTTGGCTGTTTGGGTTAGAAAGTATGATTTGTTGATAATATTAGCTGATTGTAGAAAGTTGTTTAATAAATTGGTTGTTAGTTGATAGCTATTTGGTATAATTTCTTTTCTCAAAAAGCTAGTTGAAAAGGCTGATTTGAGTAGCCTTTTGCATTTTAGCATTTTGGAGTTACAAAAAGCTTATTAACCAAACAATTAATAGTGGTCAAATAAGCCAAAATTGACTGATAGGCTGATTATTTACCAAACAGGGCCTATAACTAAATAGATACTAGTTATACTACAATGTAATAGAGTCAGTAGTACCAAAATAAATATTCCTCATTTTTTCCATATTTATTTTAGTAAAAATATAATTACATAAATCATATTATATATCGATTTTCCAAAGATAATTACTACAAATGAGTCATATACTATTTAATTAATTGAGTGATACTTTTGCACTAATTTTATAATCAAATAAATATATACTTTCAAAATTTAAAATTATTTATACTTTCATCTTTATTTTTATTATCTAAATATATAATAAAATTTTTTTATCTGTGCATTGTACGAGTCATTTACTAGTTTCTCATATAAACAATATGAGAAATTTGACATTTTCTTGTATTTCAAAAGTCATGGTTTGATAACCTTTGTTGCTTAGTCCGAGAAATCAGAAACTTTTAATATAGTGGCCCTGTTTGGTAACATAACTTATCAGCCAATATGAGTGTTTTGTTAATAAACTTTTTGTAACAGCTTATTGCTCCAAATTAAAATGCTAAAATTTAAAAAGATACTCAAAGCAGCTTTCTCGATAAACTTTTTGAGAAAATAACTAGACTATGTAGACGGGTTCAAGTGTTCAACAGTCTTGTTATTCTCATTACCTCTTAATGGTACTAGACAATGGGGTGCTTGAGCCCATCGACGAGGCTCATAAGCTCGTTGCCTAGTACCATGAAGGTAATTAGCAACGGGACATGTGATTACTAATTAGTGTTCACGGGCTTATATGTTTATTCTTTTTATATAAATTTTATATTATTATTATTGTTGTTGTTGTTGTAATTATTATTATTATTATTATTATTATTATTATTATTATTATTATTATAGGTTAAAATAACATAATACACTCATACCTTTAAAAGTCATTTTGTATGTAATCAGCTATCAACCAACAACTAATTTATCAAATATTTTTCTACAATCAACTAATGCAATCAGTTAGTCAAACTCGCTAATTCAATCCGCTAATAGTTATAAGTTAAGTCAATCCGCTATCAACTATCAACTAACAATTATTTGCCAAAACGCCCACAGTGTGTTTCACATGCCTAAAGACATTGACCAAGTGTTCATTTGTTTGTACTAAGTTTCAAGTTCCTTATACGGTACCAAGTGTTCATTTGTTTGAAATAGGAGGTTGGGAAGTGAAAAATACTGTTGAGAAAGTTGTTCCAATATAAGAAGGAAAATAAGACGTGAATTTCCTATTTTATCCTTCCAACTGTAGAGGGTTTTTAGGTTTTCTATCAGGTTGAAACGGAAACCTAACGTTGGAACCAATTATGTCGTCATAGTTGAAAGACTAAGTCGTCAATATATGTATAACTCAGGGACCAATTATGCCATTTAAAAAAATTATAATGAAATTGATTCATTTACGGTAATTAATAAATATAAAAGATTTGTTGCATTGCATTAGCATATATAAACTTTTGTTTCCCAACTACCCTGTAGTAGTCACAAGATCGAAACTTAATGGTGGGAGCATTGATTCTTTGGATTGAATCTCGTTAAGTCCACTTTTTTGCGGTTCATATTTTTTTGTGACTTAACTCATTTTGTCATTTTATTGTGAGTAAGAGCAAATTGTCAACAGATTTCAACCCACTTTCCTAAGGGAGATCCTTTCTCCACGTAACTTGTAGCACGAGAAAACCAAAGAGGAGCATAACACAATTTCTTAGAAACATAATTGTACAATGGAACACACAAAGCAAAACATCATTCTTACTTTCAACAAGGATATTCTTACAGTTCCCTTCACATCTATAAATACATATCTACGAATTCATAATTAAGAAGATCCTAAACCATACACATATCCTTTATATATCCTTTTAATCAGTAATTTCTATTGTTAATCTCTATTAATTCATTCTAATTACATATAGCGTTCCATTAATTAGTATTGAGCTTTTAAGATTGTTGGTTTTCTTTTGCGGACACTTCGAGGTTGATAGGATATTTCGTACATTCTTTGAGGTTGGTATTTTTCTTTTACATCAAACATATAATTCATTTGAAATTTTAATATAGATGTCGTTGGCTAATGACGATTTAAGCATTGAATGTGTAATGACTAACGATGAAAACGAGAACTCATGTGATTATACGTTTGATGAATTACAGAATGCTTTTATTGAATGTTTTCATAAATTGACAAAAATGATTGATGAAAAATGCGTTTCGAGAAAACAACTTGATTCTTTGCAGTCTCAACTTGATAAAATTCTTCTTGAAAAATCCAAACTTGAATTGCAAGTGGATACTTTCTCGAAAGAAATTGATTCTTTGAAATCCGTTTGTGAGTATCAAAAATTGACAATTGAAAAGTTTACCAAAGGTAGCACTGCACTTGATGCTATTCTTGATTCACAACGCTTATGTTGGGATAAGAGAGGAATAGGTTACAATAATCATCACAATACAAATATGCAAACCATATCTTCTCCTAAGACTCATTCATCATCAACTATATGTTGCACATATTGTGAGAAGCATGGCCATACAGTGAATAAATGCCCAATTAAAAGAAAAGTGGAATTAGGTAATCTTACTCCGTATTGGGAAAGACCTAGATGGGTAGTGAAAGATTCTTCAGCTAACACTCAAGGACCCAAAAATATATGGGTACCAAAAACTTAAATATTTTTTTAGGATACTAGAAAAGGATGCCTCATGGGATGAAGAACGACATACCAAGTGACGAGGAGGTCATGACTGATACTATAAAGGTCAAAGTATCTGAGTTTGCAAGAAGTGGATTAATTGAGAAGAAAATCAAATGAAAGTGAAAAGGCAAGAAAATCAAATGAAAGTGTCGAGGAGGTCACGACTGATGCTATAAAGGTCAAAGGAACGATGCCGAGCTACTTAATTAATTATGTTGTGTGTGTGTGTGTGTTTTTTTTTTTTCAATTTATTTAAATTATTAATGGGTATTGTGTAATTGTAGTATACATGGAAAAACTGTTATAATTATTTGTAAGTAATAAATTTTGATGATGCCAATTAAAATGTAGTAAGAAATGATATATACTACTTCCCAAATTAATGTACGTAAGTTTTTTTATTTTGTTTTTTGAAAATTTGTTGAGGCAAAAAATTCAACCACTTCCAAAGATTTAGAAATTATTTAGGACGAGTGTTTAAATGCGGTTGGGGTGCTCAGGTGCGGTTGTGCAGTAAGAGGAAAGCCATTAACCTTGTCAAGATCAACGCTCAGGATTAACAAAAAAAATAAAAAAATGCAGTGGTAATTTAGTAATTTTGCATCTAGGTCAAATTTAAGGGGCATGATTTTCCATCTTAAGGTACGTGGTTTTTGTGCTTAAGGTGCGTCAGTTGTTGAAACTTAAGGTGCGTTGGCCTAAAGCTTTAGGTGCATAGTTTTCCTTCTTAAGGTGCGTTGGTCGATAGTTTTAGGTGTGTGTGTTTCCTTCTTAAGATGCATTGTTTTCCTGTTTAAGGTACGCTGTTTTCTTTATTAAGATGATTTGTTTTCCCTTTTTAAGAAAAAATAAAATAAAATGAATTTTTATTAATTTCATAAACAATTTCATGAATTTCTTTAGGTTGTCTATCATCCTAGATGCTCAGATGAGAGCATTAATGGAAGACACGTTTTTTTTTTTTTTTTTTTTTTTTAATTTTCATTGATTTGAGCCATTAATCTAGATTTGATTAATGACTCAAATCTAACCCTATTTTTTTAATCTAGGAGTAACCCTACACCAAAACTCATATATATAAGTTAGGCCCCTAACAGAAACTAACAAATGTTGGTGTAATTGTTGGTTGAAATGAATTGTTCAAATTATTTTGATTTCAGTATTTTTTTTATATTAATTTTCTTACTTTACCCTCTATTATATTATTTTCTTCATTTAAATACCTCACATTCCATTAGTATTAACTTTAGTAATTGTATATTCTGTTAACTATTTATTATTCTTAACTTACTCATTGATTTGAAAGGTCTTAGTTTCGAACCGCATCCCAATCAGAATTGACATAATTGTTAAAAATATACTACAAACATGTTAGAGTGTATTTAAAAATACAATATAAAATTTAACATAAACATTTGAAAATCGCTTTCTTGCATTTAAAAAAATTAGGTTAAGTTATTTTTTCCATTTATTTTCGTTTAATTAATTTTCTTTTGATTATTTAGAACAAGACTCAATGTTTCAATATAATTGTGCTTTTGCATTATTAAGAATTATTTAGGTGATTATGATATTAATATTTTTTTGTTTGTATTTCTATAATGATTCAATTGTACATTACTTTACAAATATTGTACTATTATTTTTTTATTGGACAAAATTGTTTTTACATCATTGTCAGACTTGCACGACCTAACTACAAAGTTGTTGATCAGAAATACAACTACACCTGGACTGTAAACGATAGGACCATTGTACAAAGAATTGACAATGTTGACATCCCACTAACTCTAATTGAGCAAGTTTACACATCATTCTCAAAATTTTATCAATGCATGAAAACAATATTGTAACCATATATTTCGATATCTATTTTAACCATATATTTCGAATTATTTATCCTCATCCTCTATTGATAGCAATTGTCATTGGCAACCTCACTACTACAGAAAAAGAGATATTACATCGCAGAATTTACGTCGGTTTTTTAAAAACTAACATAATATGTCAATAATATTAAATATTATATATTATTTATAATGTCGATTTTTTGTCAAAACTGACGTTGTACATTATTAATCTTTAAAAAAATACATATAACTTCGGTTCCTATGTTATATGTATTGAATGATTTTTATAAAAATTCATATAATGTCGGTTTTCATATAACCCACGTTATATATATATATATATATATATATATATATATATATATATATATATATTTCTTTTTTTTTTTAAAAAGTCAATACATATAACGTCGGTTCTACAAGAACGGACGTTATATGCTTACAATTAATCTTTAAAACTCTCTTACATACCGAAGTTATCAAGCACCCGCCAACTTCTTTAATTTAAGGTTAGAGTGTTGTGACTTAAAAAAAATTTGCTACGTCACCTCTCCCAAAATCACGACCTAATCTTCTCTCTTAGCTATTCTGAAAGGCGCCGCCTCATCGCCATTCGGGAAGTATTCTATGCCACCCGCCTCAATTTATTCAACCCCATTAGGATTCCGGCTAGACTCCGACAAATTTCCACCAACAAAACACTGGCTAGCCTCCGAAAAATTTCCGCCAACAAAACACCGGCGACCGAACAGTCACATTTGGAGAAGGGCTTCCCCTTCTCCGGCGAAGGCAAACAAATTGATGGGCTAAACGGTCCAACCCGTTAATTTTTTTTAATTTTTTAATTATTATTGTTAAAATTATTTTCATTTTGTATACGTTAAGAATCAAACCCCTAATTTCTTAGTTAAAAACTAAGATCATTTCCAACCAAACACATTAAACCTTTTTAAAAAACACCATGTATGTTTATATATATACATACACACACATATACATAATTAGATTTTCATTTTATAAATAAACTTTATATTAATATTTATATAAAGATACAATTAATTATATTAAGGGAAAATTGCATCTTTGGTCCCTGAGCTTTAACCAAGTTCCGACTCAGTCCCTGAGTTATGGTCGTATCCGAGTTTAGTCCCTCAGTTATGAACGAAGTGGCGTATTTGGTCCCCGACCGTTAAAATTAACGAAAAAATTAAAAAATAGTTA
Source organism: Ipomoea triloba (assembly GCF_003576645.1). Taxonomy (NCBI): domain Eukaryota; kingdom Viridiplantae; phylum Streptophyta; class Magnoliopsida; order Solanales; family Convolvulaceae; genus Ipomoea; species Ipomoea triloba. The sequence goes on from NC_044921.1 coordinate 13,992,919, forward strand.
AAATTTGAGGGGTAAAATAAGAAATTCACATTTTATTCTCCTTATATCAAAACCACTTTTAAAACATTATTTTTCACTTCTTAGCTTCTTTTTTTCAATATTCTTTAATTTTAAAAGCATTTTAATAACTTTAGTATGACTTGTTAGGAACATGGTTCTCGTATAACAAACTTAAGATTTAACACAAACAAAGAAACACTTTATCATTGTATTTAAGCTTGTGAAAACACTATCCTAACAATTTTTTATTTTATTTACAAAGCAACAAAGGTAATCAAACTAGAACTTTTGAGATACAAAATGATGTCAAATTTCTCAGGTTGCTTTTATGAGAAATTCACCAACGGAATAACTTGATATTTTTATTATGTAAAAATTCCTTTGTATGCAGTAGTTTAGTCAATTATATCCTTTGCATAGTTGGTTTCAATAGTGGTACCTTACCTGAAGGTCAGAGGTTTAAATCTTATTAGGAACAATATTTGAAAATATTAATACAATACCACATTTACACAATAAATCTAAATTTGAGGGTGTGGGTGGGTGGTGAGAATACGAGTTGACACGTGTAAAAAATGAATCGAGCTGAAATTACTTCAGCACAGCCCGTCTAAAGTGTGGGTTAAATGGGCCCAACTTAGGCCCGTTTTGACAAGTCTCACATATCCAACAATTATTGCTTATTTAAAATTTTTAAAGTCATAATATTTTAAAACATTGTGGAAATTCACGTTCACATAATATTTCCAATAATGCATTGATTAGATTAGTTAATTATTGATTAGTCTTGGTTAGGAATTAGGATGAGTTTCGAGGAAAGAATTGGTAATCTAACAATTCAAGTGATACTAATTTTGTTTTTAGCCTTGAGATGATTTCATGGAATTGAAATGGGATGCAATTTTAGGGCTACACATGAAGAAAAACCAGTTTTCTTTAGACAATGACGAGAATGGCGCCTTATTTAGGGCTAAAGTCTGCTTTTCCAGACATTGAAAACCATTTCAATTTCTCGCTTAGTCTGAAAACCATCTTCTTTAGACAACGCGGCGAGAATGGCGCTGCGTCTCTTCTCTTCTCTTGCTTGGGGGGCAAAGAGTCTTCTTCCTCCGCAGCAGCAAAGCACAGCAGCTCTGACGAGAATGCGACGGCGGAGGAGCAGAGGAGGGGTGGACCGGTGGTGGATCGGAGCTCTTATCATCGCCTGAGCCGGAGCTGCTCTTCCACCTAGAAGTGCCGCCGGTAAGGGACGCTTTTAATTTCTAATTTTTTTTAAATAAAAATTAAATACGAATATTTGAAATTTTAATTATCGGGGTCGGCGGGGGAGCGGCGGGAAGTTTCAAGGGAATCATACTACCAACGGTAACTCAAGATTTCCTATAACTCAATGCTTCGGTGAGGGACGATTTTACTTTCTATTTGAAATTTTAATTCCTGAGTCGGCCGGGAGCGGCGGGAAGTTTGGAGGGAATAAGCGTATCATACCAACGGTAACTCAAGATTTGCTATATCCCAATTTTGAGTTCTGATGGGATTTGGAAACAAATTTATTAGTATATAGGTATATAATCCATGGCAGATACACATATCCTTAATCTTCATTCATTCTTAACTAGAGTTTCTTTAGTTTTTCTTCTGTTCTCAACTCAGTTTCTTTATCTGCTGTATATTCAGTTTTTAATACATACCTTGGTGTGGTGTTTATTTTCACCATGGTTTGTCTTAAAGACTTTGCTGACATTACTCTTCCAGTGGGTTCTAGCAGATTTGATTATCTACTTGCGGTGTGTAAGCGGGAGAGATTACTACTTGAGAAAGAGGAACAGAAGGATAAGCAACAAAAGAAAGGAGGATGCTACAATGATGATGATGATGATGATCAGTACTATTTAGGTGGGGTTGATCTCAATCAGAGTTTGATCACGCCTTCAGTGCCTGATAAGGAGGAATGGAGGAAAAAGCTGATGGGTTCATTTTATGGCTGCTTATCTTGGCAGAATAATGTTGTGAAGTCAGTGGTGCAAAGTACAGCACCAAGCAACACCCCCGAATCTGTTATTTCACATTCCAGTGGCAGTGATGATGACAGAGCTTCTTTAAAGTATGATGAGGCTGTGGCAGAGAAGGTCAATAATTCCAAGAAGCGAAAGAGGGGAAGTAGTAGGATGCCTAACAACGGTCCAGAACCACCACCAGGACTACCAGTTGAATTCAGAAATTTCATTCTCCAATTGGCTGGTAATCGGGCAGTATGTGTTGAGAAATTGGTGATTCAAAAGAAGCTTACCAACACAGATGTAAAAAGCACCCAGAATAGGCTGTCAATCCCAGCAAGGCTTGTGAGAGAGGAGTTCCTTACGGAAGAAGAGCATCTTCTACTTTGTCAGCACAATGGGAAGAATGTGTGTTCTATAGAAGTTCCATTGATCACACCAATGATGGAAGTGGCAAAGGGGAGCTTGAGGAGGTGGGAGATGAAGAAAGAAAGAGGACATTCCAGTGTGTCTTATGTCATAGCTAACACTTGGAATGAAATCAGAAGACGGAATAAATTTGAAAGCAAGATGATAGTTCAATTGTGGGCTATTCGGGTTGATGTAGACTTGTGGATGGCTCTAGTTAGGCTGTCTTGATCTTTTAATCAACTTACCACTTCAGTTTAGGGGATACAAATATGCTCTTTGTATATGCTTTTTTTGTGTTTTTGAAATTAATTCAAAGAGTTTTGAATTTTGATATGAATTTCTATCAAATACTGTTCAATTCATTTTGAATGAGAGTAGGGGTTATTTTGTTATATAAATGCCTTATTTGTGTTATGGAATTCATAATATTGGTGCAGCTTCTTCTTCTGGATGTCTCCCAAAATTTTCTTTATATTGAGTGTTCCTTGCATATTCTAAAGAATGATTTACTGGCTCAGGTCCAGCAGGACTTGCATCTTTATGAATAAGCTGGCCCTTTGAAGGGGAATCAGGTATGTCTCTTAAGTATTCTAAGATGTGGTAAATGGGTGTTTTTTGCAGCAAAGATTACATGCATTGAGATTCACTTTCAAATTGGAAAAAGCAAAAATTCTTCCATAGTTTTGTATTTCAATTTTATGCTCTCTGAGTTGTTACATATTCTAATTGTCATCCCCTGCTGTGCATTGGAAATCAAACTGTGACTGCATAAAATTTTTAAAGTTACTTCATATCTAATGGAAAGTTAAGAGGGTAATTTGTGTAGTTGAACAAAATGGAACGTGTATTTGTTTTTAAAATATCCTTTGGCTAGACCATTTATAAATGAATAAACACTCATAGTAAATGTAACACACTTCTTGCTCAATAATTTAGAGAGGTGTCAACAGAGACTATTCTTAAACACTCTTAGATGAGACTATGATATTATTGAGGTTGCAGAAAGTGATGTCTTCTACTGACCTTCATGACTTGGGAAATAGCCTTGTTAAAGGCTTAATTAGCATGATCTCTGTAGAGGCCTGCTAATATTTTCATTATGTTTTGTTCTGTTTTTTTCTTTTTGTTTATATTCTGAAAATAGTTATGTATTTGATAGATTTTGTTTTAACTTTTAAGCATTGTGCAATAATGTTCAGGAAGTCCAGGGTGATGGGGGTGAGTTTTGTGTTAGTTTCATCGATGCTCTTTCTTTCTCACTACAACCAATCTTAGCAGTGGAGGCACTCAATATTGCCTAATAGCTTAGCTAGGTTTTTTACCTAGATTTTGTTGTGACTCATAGATCGCTGCATTGGAGGATGCAAGGAAGCAAGTTGTTAAACTGCCGAAGTTTTTTCATGAAATCATCATTTGAGTAGTAATGCTTCAATCTTGTAAATCTGACTGCTTTGGATTATTATTGGTTTAAAAAATCTTAGAGAACCAAGACAATATAAGTTAAGCAACTAGGGTGATTCTAAAATTTACCATCTGCCAGGCTTCTTTATGAACCAATATACTGAGAATTTCTAAATTTATTGACAGAGTGTTGTTATAAATTGTGTTGGAAACTATCATTAGTTTTAGTGGATCTTAATCAGGCTTTGGTTTCATATTGGTTAATGTGCTTTCTTGTAGTCTTGTTGGTGGGGAAGTTGCCAGAAGGCAGTATAATGCGGTGAATTCAAAAGTTCAGGTTGCTCACGAAAATAGCAATCAGGTAAGGTAAGGTTTTAGTCATTTGACATTTCCATTATTACTATGGAATATAGTATGTATGAATGGCAAATTTGATTCCTAATGCAGCAATATGTGGCTTTTTGGCTCGAATACATTTGTATAGCCTGCAAAATTCACAAACATTAATTACTGAGAAACAAGAAACAGGCAGAAAGATTTTGGAGTTTTAAGGTACGATGTAACACGAGAATCAGTTCAAATCCTACCATTTTATCTCTTTCCTTAACTTGAGTCTGTCATTAGGGTGGCACTGAAATTCATTTCAAAGTTCTGTTAAAAGAAATAATGAAATATGTAACCTTTTCAATCTTCAATTCAAATAGGATAATTGGAAATGACAGGAAATAAAATTTATGCTAATTTTTTCCTTTAGTGAGAATTGAAAAGCCTTTGCTTTAAGAATAAAGATTGAATGTTTAGCCACTCTTCATGTGTTTGAATTGAAGCTAATGATCTCTCTTACTGGAAAATAAAGTGTAGCAACCTTTTTGGTGCACATTTATTCTAGTGTTAATGTTATTGCAGTTTTAGCATCTATTGTTGAGCAACTCCAAAAGTTTATATATGGCTGAGGTTCTCATTGAACAGAATGAAAAGGAAAATGCAGCAATAAAAGAACAAGTAAAACAATTTGAGCCTTTGAGGTACAAGGGTCAGAATATGAAGTCAAGATGAGCTCAATGGAACATGGTGAAACAAATCTTAAGGTTGCCAAGTAGGTGGAACATGATTCTCGTACTGGTGATATTTGTTTTTTGTTTTTTGTTTGCTTATGTAATACCCTTTGTTTTCTATCTTGTTAACTAATCAATAAAAATTGTGTTGTGAGCTCACTTTAGTAATTTTGTGATGGACCTTTATAGTGGATATGGTTTATATATGAATAGAGTTTTTTTTAGGCTTATCAATTACTATGCTCACACTATATTCTCTTTTCTCTAAAGGATGATATATACTATATATTACATAATCTAATGATCAATGAATTACAATAAATTAGCAAATTTATGACAAAAAATCAACAAACCATGTACAATACATTATTCTTTCAACAAGTGTAATGTTGAGCAATACCCTGCTCATCATGTGCTTGTCTTTGAATGCCTAGCCATGAAAAAGTTTGTCATCATCCTTGTAATCAAATATCACCATGTTTACATGTAAAAGTGACGTACTTTTGCATATGATAGGAGCACTCGGACATTTTTCATTCTCTATGGTTTCTTTCAAAGTGGTTGGATGTTCAAGAGCACAATAAGGATGGCTATTGAATGAAGAAGAAGAAATCATCTGGTAGTAATCTTTGAATGCTTGGCCAAAACTTTCAGGAGCCATGCTTTTTGTCCAATTCTGATACCCATTCATGACTCTCAACATTTTAACTCCATATCCACTAACAATCACTTTTTGCCCTTTACTTAACAATGCACATCCTTTTATTGTTGCGCTCTACTTTCATAAGCCAATAGATTTTTGAACCCTCGTGCAATTTCATCATTGCACACATCACCACCCGGACATGTTGCATTTAAATAATTGATCCTTGATAGGAAAGAGCTTTGGAGCCGTGTCCAAAACCACCAAACATGGTAGGGACTTGTCAATATACGATCCTTGTTTTCTTTAATAATGCTTGCTCTTATCATTTTATTTTTCCCTACATAAGCCAACTGTATATTTGAGTGAGTTTTAATTAGAGCTTACTTCCATTACTTTAGAAGTGAACTCTAGAACCCATTTAGCGTCATTCCCTCCATATAAGAAAATATGATTTTCCTGAATAATCTGGTGAAAGATAATAAGTGTTACAAACAATAATAATATATTAAATAATATTTTATTAGCATATCTGCATATGGAATGTTACAGAATTGAAAATAAATTTTGTGCATTTAATTCCATAAAAAAATTTATTGTAGTTAGTTTTTGTGATCCCTACTCCTTCAAACAATATACGATTTTATAGTTGTAATTAGTAATAAGAGGTTGAAAATGGACTTACCCAAGACTTTATGATATCATCAATATTCCCCAGCAAAAGGCCAAGACTCCAAGCTTTTTCTTTTTGCCATAGAGTAATTTCTCTTTCACTTGTGTACATACTTGAAGTAGATTTCTGAATAAGAATGAAAGCACAATACGTAAGTAATGCTACAAAATGACATAATTTAGATAAAGGGAAAAATAAAAAGAAACTTAAATGTAACTTTTTTTGGGGTGATAAAATGGCAAATCATTTATTCACGGTATTTTTATGCTTTTCAAATTGCATAGTTAGAAAGTATATATTAGTAACACTGTAACCGCATATTTGATTCGCGGAATAGGCCTGGAATGGCATAGCATTCTCGGGAATAGGCTTATTCCTTTGTTTGGTAATGTTTTTTATTCCTAAGAACATTGTTCCTGGAAATGAGCTATTACCCTTGCAAGGGTAATAGTTATTACGAGACAAATTCTTGAGTTCTTAGGAATAGGCAAATTTTCTTATTTACTATTTTACCCTTAATTAAACTTAAAATATATTTAGATCACAACACTCTGAATAAAATTTATTTATTTTTATAAAAATATTATTTTCGATGGTAAAATGATAAATTTTTTCTAATAGTGAACAATACTGAGCCAAATATGACACAACATTGTTCATCTACACTATTTAAATGTAGTGAAAGAGAGTAAAAGAAAAGCATACCAACTTTTGTATTTTATTCAGAATGTCCCGCGACCAAGCATTTATCTTGTCATTAACTTCGCAGGCCAAATGACTTATCAGTCATCAATATCAGTCATCAAACTATCATCAATACCTTGAGTCCTTTCTTTCATCTCTTTTTCGATAAATGGGATTATATTGTCTCGTTGCTGGATTCTCATTGATTGACCTTCAATATTACGAGGATCCCATATTAGCATCATGTGCATTGCATTTGAATGAATGATCTTTCCTTGTTTGTCCAGTGAAATGATGACGGGCTCCTTTCCAATGTGAAAGGTAGAAGAGAAATTTTGGTCGACGAATCTAATGAATCTTTGTGCAATCTGTTTCCTTGGATCATCCATTGACAAAAATCGCATCTTAACTACCAAATTTTCAAACTGTTCATTTGTCCATGCCTCATGATCATCCACAATTGGAATCCAAAGCATTTCTAAACTTGCTGCCGAGTAAAAGGAATTAAGAACCCAAATTCTTTCTTCAGAGATGTCATGACCTGATGTTATTAGTATGAGCAGCATTCTTCTGAGCTTGAAAAATTTTAACTTTGTTTTCTCCCGCCGCTAATGTACAAAATATTAAAACAAAGATACAAAATGTGAGAAGCATACAAAATCTTGAGTGTCAAACATATCTACTTTGAGGAATTGAAATGCATATAAAATCTCGAGTGTCAAACATGTCTACTTAGTAGAGTTACAAAAATGCTCCCTATGCGCTGATTAATTGGCGCCTAAGAGCTTGGTGTTAGGCGTCAGTCGACCACCTAGCATATCATCATAATTGGTGGTCTAGGTGACTGACCGGCTAAGCGGCCGACTAGGCTGCCTAAGCGTGGCCTAGGATTCCTAGGCATCAACTAGGTGGCCTAATCGACCAATTAGCTATTGTTATCTTCTTCCTTTTTTTCTTTTTTCTTTTTTTTACTGTAAAAAAATTATGTATGTTATAATGTCATTGTTAAAAATTAAGCCAATTTACCTATGGGAAATCAAATATTTCAGCAAGCCATCAGAATATACAAAATATGTGTTTTCCATATTTGAAATGAAAAAAGTAATAGGAGTATTTATAGATTTAATTTATAATCCATAAACTACTATTCTTTCTTTTTTAATGTTAGAATGTTATTTAAAATTATTACACCCTAAAATCAATATATAATGTCATATTTAATGTTAGAATGTTATTTAAAATTATTACACCCTAAAATCAATATATAATGTCATAGCCTAGGCTCAACCTTTAAAGTTACAAAGATGTTGGTCAAAGCATGTAGTCTTACCTCGCCCCTCCTAATATATACATCCTTATTATCATCATTAACGTTCAATATTAACTTTAAAACTTCCACATTAGTAGAAGAGTTGTTAAGCAAAGCATGTTGTAATGCTTTATATGATTCCTCTTCCCTTTTCTCTTCTGTGCAAAAAAAAAAAACAAAACAAAACAAAACAAAACAAAAATATTTAAAATAAAATAAAAAAGATTTTACACTTCATATATATATATATATATCGTAGAAATAATTATGTCTGCTATGAAACCAACCTAGTGCAGGGCAACATGTGGCGAGTATGCCTTTGATTTTGGTAGTAATAACATCTTGTTCATTTTGAAACCTGAAAAATTAATAATCACGCCAAAATATGACATTTTAACTCCAATTTAATTATATTTCGGTGTTATTTTAAGATGAATACGGAGTATAATATACTAAATATGTATTTTTTTCTAATAATTTAATTTTATTGTTTGAGCAAATATGCATGTATATTCAACACTAATATCAATATGTTAGAATTTAGATCTTACTTGACACCCGCGGTAAGAAGACCAGGACAATAAGTAGCATTAGTAACAACACTCCTACCAATCCAATAGCTAGCAATTGGCATGGCTGAAATGACTGGTTGTGGCAAAGAGTAAGATGCTGATTGTTTGAGCTCAACAATGCATCTAGTGAGGTCTAAGGCATGCTTGATCGAATCATTAAATGGATTTTGCTTATAAGAGGTTGCTGTTGGATTGGTGGCTTGTGTGACGAATGTCAACTGCTTTGTCAACCCTTTCTTATAGCCTAATCGAGAAATAATGTTGAGTTTACCATAGCTAATGGAGAAAGCTATAAGCATAAGCACCAACTTTGCCTCCCATGGATACGATGACAGTTTGCTCAATAAACATATTGTGATAAGGTGTCCATCTATATTGCTTAACCACTCGGACGCTATCTAAAAAATAAAATAATTCAAAATAAAAGGAAATATTAAAGACATTTAAAAAAAAATCATGTTGGATTCCGCAATTCAATTCATATTCAATGATATAACCATAAAATAAGTTAGGTCGGATTGAAAATCACACTAAAAAGTTATGAATTACTTTGGATTCAAAAGTATACTTTCTTTTAAAATATTTTTCATAACTAAATCACATAACATATTTAGCATTTGACTGTATATTTATGATGATGAGTAAGTGAGCATGACACTAATTACAAAAAATACAGATAAGTCATAACTCACAAAAGGTTATCAATAAGTACAATGTCAATTAAATATTTTCTTTGGATTCAACCTATAACAAAAGAAACTTTAATTTTATCTTCAAAAAAAAAAAACTTTTTGGGTAGTGGAGTTAATTGACTTCACTACCCTATGTGACTTAATTTTCCACTATTCATATGTCAATTAAGAATCATACCTCCAAGTCAATGCAGTAAGTTTTTATTCTCAAAGAGTCATACCTCCAAGCAAAGTTGTCGTAATTTTAAAAGGAACATTCTTATAATTGAGACCAAGCTCCTTTAATTTCCCTTCCATGGCTTCTCTATCCGTGGCCTAAACTCATAAAATCCAAGTGTTGTAATCATATCTTACTCACATATAGTAGTCTACAAATGTTGATATATAGCGATAAAGAAATTGACTTAACCGTTTCAAAATCGAGAATAGTCTCTGCTACACTGAGAGCAACATTGATGTCAAAATCTGTACCATCTGGATTGTGAGATGCAGAAACAAGCTCTATGATAGCATTGTCGTCAATATGCAACTTCTCCATCTTCAATTCTAATTAATGAGAAAAGAGCTAAGCCAAATGTAATTCAAGAATGACAAAAGGATCTATGATAATATTGTTTATACCTTTTCCCGGTGTGTTATTATATATATAGTATAGAAGGGCCTCCCAAGTGGGTGCCATTTGACAACAAATCAACTCCCTTCCATGTGAGAATGTAAAGTGAGTGCAACTTGACCACAAGATTTTTGGCAAATTATTTAATTCTTGTATAAATTAAGAATTGAACTCTTAACCTCTAAGTTAAGAACTAACATCATTTCCAACTAAACACATTACACTTTTTTCATGCGAGAACAAAGATAATCTTCACCAAAGAGATATAACTTTTAGCGTAGTGGTAAACTATTGATCTAACAAGTGGTATCAGAGTCAGGTCACAGTTCGAGTGCAATTAAGGGTGCTAGAGGATTGTTGGGCAGAGGTCGTTGAAAAGTCTCAAGTCCAGCACCAGGTAGCTAGGGAATAGTTGGGTGGAGGCCTAAAGTATTAAGTCCAGCACCATGTCTCTCGAAAATGTGGTGGTAAAGGAAATAAAGTTGCATCTTTGCTATTACCTATTGCTTTAAACGTAGTGATAAGCGTTTGATCTTAAAAAATGGTATTGAAGCTAGATCAAGAGCTCCACACCAAATACATAATATTTTAATTGCGGATATACATAATTTGAAGCGCTTCATCTGACAAAAATGTTTAATTATTAAATTACGTACTCACCGCCTAAATTTGATAGAAATTGCTTCCTATTTATTCAAAGAATAATACTCCGTATAAATTAAAAAGAATAAAAGTGGAAAGCATATATAGAATGTACTGCCTGTTATCTTTTCTTTTCTTTTGTCTCCCATACATAAACATATTTCATATATTCTCTTTACAAAAGTCAGACATTATATCAAATTTTATTCTAAGATCAAACATAACTTAAGTGGAAGACGCAATATGAAGAAGTGTATATAGGTGCATTAAAGGAGAACTTTTTGCAAATGATCTGATTCTTAACTTTACTTGTTCAAGGTGAGTTATAGTAGATTAAAGTGTTACTAATAGCACGTTGGATTCTAACTAAGTTTGTTGGACAATTAGATTGATAATTACAAGGTACCAAGTTTAACTTTTCGTGGAAACTGTCTATTAGTCTTTTTTGTTTAAGTTAGTTAGGGAAAAATTAGATTGATTTATCTCTTTGTACTGTGTTTTTTTTTTTTTTTGTCGGTTAGGGTTACGAAACACCTTTTATTCATAATGTACATTTAAATAATGGTTGCAGACTTTTTTCATAAATCAAAGTGTTATGGTAACAAATAAATTAAAGAAGCTTTATCTAATTCACTTTCTTCTTCTCACAAGATGTAGAGTGTATCCTCATAAAATATTTCAGTTGCATTACTCGGAGAAGTCTTGCAAATCTTTCTTTTATCTTTTCCTTTACTAGTTCTTGGAGTGCTTTACAAGCAGGGATGGAAACGCGCTTCTATTTTCTTTAAATTTCGTTGATTATTCCAAAATTTTACCTAACAAATATAATGTGCATATTAGATATTTCTTGGGCAAAACATCAATAGAGAAAGCATAAAAGGATTGAAATAGTTCTTTTCGCACATACATAAATCTTTGTATATTTAATAATAAAATTGTGACCAATTTTTTTTTTTTTTTGGGCGAACTGTAAATGGACTCGTTTTCTAGAAACAATAACAAGAAAACAAAATAAATGCTACAGGCTAGTTAAAGGGTTTGGAACAGATGCGAATATTATAGTCTCTTTGCTAACTGTACGTGGTTAAGAAGATAATTGGATAAGTATACTGGTATCCAACGTGAAATATTACCAAACAATTACCATAATGATTATCGAACATCGCCAATAATGGTCAAGAGTTGGGAGTTAATCCAAGCATTTAGTATAAGATCAGAGTCGTTGCACTTAATGTGGGAGCCGTTGTATCCAAAGTTAATTCAAGCAATTACGTACTACTAGTTGTTAGGAAAAAGTGCATTATTTAAATTTTGAGTCAAAGTGTAATCTAAGACGTAGTATTAGGCCTCTCAAAACACTATAATTTTTCGTACTCCTTCCGTCCCATTTTATGTGTCTGGTTCGGTTAACGAGACTTGACTGAAGTTTTTAATTCATTTTTTATAATATTAAGTTTAATATTAGAGTTAATTCCACCAAAGATCCCTTGTCTTTGGTGGGAATTCCAATTTTAGTGCCAAACTATCGTTTTTGCCATTTAACATCCCAGACTATTATTTTTTTGGACACTTTTAGTCCTTTTCATGATTTTTCCTATTTTTAGTAAGGGCAATTTTGTCTCTTCATATTCTTTTTTATTTAAACGGGTTTCACCGGTTTAATTAGGTTAGGTGAAGCAGATCGGTTCTTCTAATTATAATATTCAATCCGCAAATCCCTAGCATACGCAACTTCATCTGCTTCAGTTCAAGGCTTTATCATCCTCCTTCACCCGGCAAGGAACGAGACCGTACAACGCTACTATAGAGGATAGTAAAGGGAAAATTTGTTGCCCTAAACCTGTAGTTCCAAATCTTTAAATCCCTAAAGGAGTTTGCAATCGATAAAAGGAATTATTTGTCTCCCCAAATCTCTCGTTGGAAGAAACTAATGGATAGTGAAGGACATGGTGGAGAGTTCAATAGTGGTATGTACAAATTCTATGGTGGATGGGGGATTCTATAGTATGTTATTATTCTGTGGTGTGCATCTTAATTACAATGTATTGAATTTATATATCATCAGAATTTTAAGAAAATGTTACACGGATAAACTAAAGACATAAAATATTTTGCAGTCTTGAAACTTCTTGGAACTTCATGGATTTGGCAGAAAGAAGATATGACAAATTAGGTGTAAAAACTCCAAAAGCCATTTCATCATAATAGAGCTTTCTTTCATTCGATTCTGGTCTCCATTCGATGTTTTGAGTACGTTAGGGATTTGTGGATTGAATCTAATAATTAGAAGAACCGATCTGCTTAACCTAACCTAATTAAACTCGTGAAAACCGGTTAAATAAAAAAAAATATGAAGAGACAAAATTACCCTTATTAAAAATAGGAAAAGTCATGAGAAGGACTGTACTAAAAATGTTCAAAAAATTATAGTCTGGGATGTTAAATGGCAAAAACAATAGTCTGTGATTAAAATTGGAATTGCCACCAATGACAAAGGACCTTTGGTGGAATTAACTCTTTAATATTAGTATACAAATTTTACATGTTTAGAAACTACGCTAAAAGTACTATTAACACAAAAAAAATCAAATTTAAAAATAAGTAAGAAACATTAAAGAAACTAAACAAAGAAGAAAGAGTTGGTTTGACCAATGAATAGTAAGTATGACGGATAAAATGAGACAAAGGGAGTAGTATAGAAGTCTATTTTGCTTTGTCAAAATCACCTAGTGTTAAGCATAAGGTGAACTTAACACAACACAAAAGAAAATTGGGTGGTCTTGCACATTCTTGATTTATGTTCCTTTTGGTGTTTGTATTTAGGGGAATTTGGGGAGTAGAAGAAATTTGAGAAGAATGATGGTTCTTGAAAGTGGCGTAAAAATGGGATTTTTGAGCTTGTCCAGTGTATTGGTAATGGGATTTGTTACCAGCGGTGAAGCACAACAAGAACAAACCATACTTATAGCGATTAGAAAAGAGCTATAGGGATATCAGGGTGGGGCTCAAACACCTCAATAAATATTATATTTCTGTTTTATTCACTACAAGAAAAATGCACATAGACAACACTAAAAAGACAATAATTTTTGACAAAAGTGTTGTCTTTTGTATAAAAGACAACAGTTTTGGACAAAACCGTTGTCTTTGACGCAACACTTTAATTAAAAACAACGGTTTTTACCGAACCATTGTCTTTAGTGTGTTGTCTTTGTGCATTTTGTCAAAAGACAGCACCGCAAAAGACAACGATTTTTAAAAACTGTTGTCTATGTGCATTTTTTTAAAATAAAAGACAACGGTTTTATGTAATCGATGTCGTTGGTGTGTTGTCTTTAAGTGCACTTGAATACACAACACTAGAAAGAGACAACAGTTTTTAAAACCGTTGTCTTTGCGTGTTTATTTTTTAAAAATAGACAACAATTTTATTTAACCGTTGTCATTTGTGTGTTGTCTTTAAGCACACTTTAATAGACAACACTTAAAAGACAACAGTTTTTTAAAATCGTTGTCTATGTGCATCCCGTTTTTTAATTAGACAACAGTTTTATGTAACTGTTGTCGTTGGTGTGTTGTGTTTAAGTGCACTTGAATACACAACACTACAAAGACAACAGTTTTTTTAAAACCGTTGTCTTTGCACGTTTATTTTTTTTAAATACAACGATTTTATTTAACCGTTGTCGTTTGTATGTTGTCTTTAAGCACACTTTAATATACACCACTTCACAGACAACGGTTTATTAAAACCGTTGTCTTTGTGCACCCTTTTGTTTATTTAGACAACGGTTTCATTTAACCGTTGTCATTTGTATGTTGTCTTTAAACACACTTGAATAGACAACACTACAAAGACAACGATTTTTTAAAACTGTTGTCTTTGAGCAACACCTGTGGAAACCTGAATTCAACCCGATCCACTGTGAGTTTACTTTTAAGACTCATTTTCAACCCATCACTTACTATCATCCAAAAAAATCCAACCCATGCAGAGTGGATTCGGATGAATATCCACAGGACGGATTAAAATTGACATCCCTAGTCGTTGTTACCATCACAGGGTTTCATACAAGATCATTTTGGCTATTATTGACTCTGGATTATTATATGTGACTGTGTTAGTCGTTTTGTTGTTTATGTCGAGGGAGAAAGAAGAAAAGGCTGCCAAATTTGAGAGAATCGGGCACCACTAATGATGAAATCTGTAGCAAGCCTTCGATCCACCGGAGAAGAAGGCAACTAGTGCTGGTCGCCTTCTTCAAAGGCAACCGGGGTCAGTTAATTAGTCGCCAAAGTGTCATTGAAGCAAATCAGTGTATCGTTGAAATTTTAGTGATTGACTATTACAGGTCAATAATTAATTTCTGGACTTGGATGCACAAAAAAAATGCATTGATGACTTTAATTTTAACTTTTAAAAGTTCATAACATAGTTGACTTTTCATATAAAGTTTGGCATGTTTGGTCATTTTTCTTATTTGTTGGACCTTAAAAAGGATAACTAATAAGTGGGTAGAACATAATTGTAACACTTGAAAATCATGAGTTGAATTCTTGGTTGCAGATGTGGCTTAGAGTAACTAGATATATCATAGAATAGTAGTTGTGTGTTTCTTCATTAAAAAAAAAAAAAAAAAAAGCCATTTTACCTTAATTTAATAAAGAAACATTTTTCATATTAGTAGTTACATGATTGAATTTTGATGGTGGGGTGTTTGATATTTTAAACTTAAAAACATTAAAAAATATATAAAATAGATATTACCTTGTAAATGTTTTAAAATAATAATAATAATAAAATGTTTTTCACATAATAGAGGTCAGTGGTCCAATTCATATATTTTCCAAAAAATTCTATTCGAATTTGCATGGACGGTTATCCCGCCAGAAACAACGTCACTACTCATGACGCACACCGTTGTTGATACCTCCTCCATTTATCACTTTTTGAAAAGTATCCCGCCAGAAACAGCGTCACTACTCATGACGCACACTGCAGTTGATACCTCATCCGTTTACCACTTTTTTGAAAAGTATAAAAGTATCCCGCCAGAAACAACGTCACTACACATGACGCACACCGCAGTTGATACCTCCTCCGTTTACCACTGTTTTGAAAAGTAAAAACACGCCAGGTAGGGGTTGAACCTACGACCTTCTGCTTAGGAAACAGATGCTCTATCCACTGAGCTACAAGCGCTACTTCCTTTGTTTATCATCACTTCTTATTGCCCAACATATTTTTCTACTCCCATCCCCATTCCTTGCTTAAAAGGATTCCAATTTTTGCATCAATTTTGCTCACGGGTAACTTAAAAATAATAATAATAATAATAATAATAATAATAATAATAATAATAATTTACATTCTCAAATATATATTAATTTCAATAGCATTGATATTTCCACCTTATCAAGTTTTAGTAGAAAATTATATCGTCGACCCTAGTCCAAAAGGACGTCATTTTATAATAAGTGTCAATTAGCACATCATATTTAATAACATTAACATGTACCATGCTCATAATATTTGTTCTAGACGTACCAAAAATCAAACTTTAACGCCCATAAAACTAAATTAAATGTATATCATATTTATTTTCACACTTTATAGTATTTATAATATTCCTTTTATATGTTCATAAAAGCAAAACTTAATGTAAACAAATATTATATTTAATGCCAATTCAAAGACCTTGTGGTCAAGTGGCATAATTGTGGCTCTCCCAAATGAGAGGTATTAGAAATAAGTGTTTGTTCTGAAAAATGTAATACTAATTAGAAATAAGTGTTTGTTACTTATAATGAAAAAATTGAATACGTTTTTTTTTATCAAAATATTATATTTTCCCTTATAAGTAATGTTGGCAAGTATTTAGTACTTCGAAAAAATGTAATACTGTTTGAGAAAAAATATAATACTTTTAAATAAAAATGTGAAAATATTACATTTATCTTCAAAAATATTACATTTTCCAATATAAGTAATAAACATTTTATTCCTTTATTAGTATTACATTTGATTTTGACTCAATCCTCTCACGGACAATGATATGAGAGACAGTCTCACACACGTTTTTGCCTTGTTCTATATAGCTATAAACATAAATTTTAATATTCATAAAATGCTAAATTGAATGTAGATTTTATACATACATACATACATACATACATACATATATATATATATATATATATATATATATATATATATATATATATATATATATATATATATGTTTTGGTGCGGTAGGCAGTCCCAGGTGCGACAGTGGGGTTGCAGCTGCGCCGTTAGTTTTAATTTCGAAGTTGATCTCGATCGTTGATCTTTAATATGGAAGGTACAATTAGTTTGATTGAATTTCGTGCACTAAGGGGTAATTTAGTAAAAAAAAAATTAAAAAAAAACAATTCCTCATACTCCCGTCTTCTCCAATACGTCTCCACTACAGCAATCGACGAATTTCATAGAACAAAGCAACCGGAGCAACCACAACAATAGCGTCTAAAAAGAATGTACCCCAACCAAACCAAACTCAGCAATCGACTGCAGGTGCGTAGAAGAAGTGTTTAACGTGTGTGATTAAAAAACTCTCTACTGCATTAGAGTTCGAAGTGTGAAATCACATCTTAAGGTGCGCAATTGTAATGTTTGTGCTGCGTCGATGAAGTGTTTAAACAGTTTGTGTGTATACTTAAACCTTTTAGGTGCGTAGATGAAGTGTTTAAGGTGCATGTTTTAAACTATCCCTTGCATTAGAGTTCAAAGTGTGAAATCACACCGTAAGGTGCGCAGTTGTGACGCTTGATGTGCGTAGATGAAGTGGTTAAACCTTTGGTGTGTAGACTTAAACCTTTAGGTGCGTAGATGAGTGATTAAAGTGTGCATTTTTAACGCTTAAGGTGCGTACTTTTAAAGTTTTGAGGTGCGCAATTGTAATGCTTCATGTGTTTCTTATACAGTGTATATTCAAATTAATACACATAAAGTTCTTAGTCTTTTTATAATTTACTAGTGTTTCATTGTATTTGTTTGTAATTTTAGGTTCTTGTCGCAAAAAAAATAAGAAAATTAGATATTATTCCTTTTTGAAGGTGGGGAGGGTCCGAGTGACGTTGCAATTGAAGGTAAACAGGGCAATCCAAGAAACAACGAGTTGGTCGTCATGGTTTTCCGATTGATAAATCAAGGGTCTCATCAACTCAGTATGTTAACGCTGTTCAAAAATTTACCCCAACTCAACGAGAAGCTGTTGAAGAGATGGGGTTTGGGAGGTTTTTGGATTTGCAGATTAAATTGTTCCCAACAGAGTGATCTTATGCACTACTTAAGAGTTATAACCCTATGAATGGAAAGTTGACACTAAGGGATGGTCTTATGCTTGACATGACTGAAGATGATGTTGCAGCTGTTCTAGGCTTCCCCTGGGGAACAGTTGAGATCGAAAGGAAGAAGAAGGGTGTGAGTTTTCCTCTACACACAGAATTTAAAGAAAAAATTCAAGTAGGAGATGTAGAAAAAGTCACATATTCTGGTTTGATCGAGGCAACGTTGGAGTGCAAAGATGGTGGTGTCTGGTTCAAACGCTATTTCATGGTGCTGGTATCTTCAATGTTCTTAGACAACCCACAAAATGGATATGTTGGGTCATAGATGCTATACTATTTGGACAACGTGTTCGACATTCCACGTTTCAACTGGTGCTCTTTTGTTATGCACACGTTGATGGAGACATCAGTACGTAGAGTGGTTGAAGAAGGAATCTGAGTATTTTCCTGGTCCTCTCTTGTTTTTGCTTGTAAGTTTTAATACATATTGAATTTATGAAAAAAGTAATAGATATTAGCTTATGTTTCTAACTCATTTTATTTGTATTAAGGTCTTTTAGGTTAATCGCGTTGTGCTATTCCGTCGTCATGTTCCTAGGGCGTTTCCATCATTTATAGGCTGGACAAGTGATCTTTTGAAGGATCGAGAGAAGGAAGAAATTAATCATGGTGGTCTTTGTCAGGGCCGAATTGAGGCTCGTTATGCGCCTACTGCAACTGATTTGGCCCTAGTAGCCGGCAATGTCCAAGGACCATCTCCGATAGATCCCGAGGTTCAACCGCAGCGTCAAGCATCTTCGCAGGTTGAGCTGGAGTGTCCAACATCTTCAAAGGTCCAAATTGGGTCAGTTGATGAGTTGTAGGTGTGTTCTTTACTCTTTAATGTTTAATTTAAATAAACACACCTTACTATTTAGAAGTACACACCTTTAGGTGTTATTAACACGCACCTTAAGATTTAAAACCACTCACCCTAAGTCTTTGCATTGGTAGTTGTCAACTTTACTCACCTTAAGGGTTATAAACACGCACCTTAAGGTTTCAGATAATGCACCTTATGGTTTAAAACAACGCACTCGATGCTTTACAGTCTTAATTCTCAATTTAATGCACCTTTAGCTTTGAAACTACGCACCTTCAGCTCTAAATTCATGCACTTAAGGCATGACAGTAATAATTTTCAACTTGCACCTACAATGCAATTTAGTTTTATTTTAACTCACCGTAAGGGTTACAACAACGCACCTTAAGGTTTTAGAAAATGCACCTTCTTGTTTAAAAAGCGCACCTAAAGCTTGACAATCTTAATTCTAAGATTTTCACTGAAAAGTTATTTAGATTGGTTTTAATGCACATTTAGCTTTAAAAATGCGCAAAAAACCCAAAAAAAAAAAAGCTTTAAAAATGTGCATTTTAAGCTTTAAATTCATGCACATGCTTGACAAGCTATTTTAATTAAAAATGCGCATTTTAATTAATGTTCTTTAATTTTTATTTTATTATATTATATTATAAAAATAAGTATTAAAGGCTATTTTTAATTATATGTAATTTTTAATGATTAATAAATTATTATTGTAAAATAAGTTTATATCCTCAAAGGGCATTTTAAATGTCATCAGCTAAAATTAGTACGGAGTAATTACTTTTCTCTAATGATTTTTTTTTTTATAAACAATGTTGACCAAATCAACTAAAGCAATCAGGTAACTACTCGTACAAATTATACAATATATGCTAACCGCTAACAACTTATATGCCAAATAAGACCAATGAACCTATTAATAATAAATTTGTAGTGTAATAAAAATAAAACGTAATATACCAAAATAGATATATATTTTAGTGAAACATTTTGTAATACAGAGTATAAATTATAGTTTACGGAATAACAATTGGACGGAAGATAAGATCCTGAAATTTTTAACTTTATTTAATATATATCGCAAAATTTTGTGCTGCCGTTTTCAGGAGCATAGCAAGCGCGAAAATAAAACACTAAAAAGTGATAGCGTCCTAACATCATTGGCTTAAGCATCCATACGCGGATCACTATCGGATTCTCCATTTCATGCCCAATCCTAACCATTAAAATTTTCACTCAATCTACGGCTCCTACTCACCTTCAAAATCCCCAAATTTCAAGCCGCCTCTGAAAATCTCCCGCCCAGCCCTAAATTCCCTATAAAACATTCTCCACTCTCAGTTCATAGCCAAACAAACCATTCCCTATTTCTCTCTCTCTCTCTCTCTATATTCACTCTCGATCTCAACAATCAATCGTTGAAATGGCTCGTACTAAGCAGACCGCCCGCAAATCCACCGGAGGGAAGGCTCCACGGAAGCAGCTTGCCACCAAGGCCGCCAGGAAGTCTGCTCCGGCGACCGGCGGAGTGAAGAAGCCCCACCGTTTCCGGCCGGGGACGGTGGCCCTGAGGGAAATCAGGAAATACCAGAAATCAACTGAGCTTCTGATCCGAAAGCTTCCATTCCAGAGGCTGGTGAGGGAAATCGCTCAGGATTTCAAGACCGATCTCAGATTCCAGAGTGGCGCTGTTGCGGCGCTTCAAGAGGCGGCTGAGGCTTACCTTGTTGGATTGTTCGAGGACACCAATCTGTGTGCTATTCACGCTAAGAGGGTCACCATTATGCCCAAGGACATGCAGCTCGCTAGGAGGATTCGTGGGGAGAGGGCTTAAGATTTAAGATTGGTTATTCAATTGTTGTTAATGTGCTCTCACGTATCGCCCGCTTTTTTATTTCTTAAATTAGATCTATTGCCCAGTGAAGTGTGGTGTAAATCTTAGAGTTTATCGGTAAGAAATTGATGTAAACCTTTGATGCAGTAGTAGTATTGATGTTTATCAATCTCAACTCATTGTCTTAATATTGTTCTGTTCTTGGATTTATACCTTCATGGCTGCAAATTGGAAAGAAAACCCAAACATAATCATACCTTGCTTGGGTTGTTTCAACAAAATGTTAAACATGGTGTAGCCACTAACTATGGGCATCAATTTTGGGCTATTTGGGTTAACATAGACTTGTGGATGGCTCTAGTTAGGCTGTTCGAGGAGATACGAATATGCTCTTTGAATATGCTTTTTTCTTTTTTTGAAACTAATTCAAAGAGTTCTGAATTTTATTATGAATTTCCATCAAATACTGTTTAATTCATTTTGAATGAGAATATGGGTTTATTTTGTTATATAAATGCTTTTTTATAGCAATCAGGTAAGGTAAGGTTTTAGTCATTTGACATTTCCATTATTATTATGTAATACCAATGGCAAATTTGTATCCTAATGGACAATATGTGGCTTTTTGTCTTGAACACATCTGTATAGCCTGCGGAATTCACAAACATTAATTACTGAGAAACAAGAAAGAGGCAGAAAGGTTTTGGAGTTTTAAGGTAGGATGTAACATTCCAATCAGTTGAAATCCTTCAATTTTATCTCTTTCCTTAACTTGAGTCTGTCATTAATCCATTTCAAACTTCTGTTAAAACAAATGTGTATCCTTTCCAATCTTCATCCAAATAGTATAATTGGAAATGACAGCAAATAAAATTTTCTCCTTTAGTGAGACAACTGAAAAGCCTTTGCTTTAAGAATAAAGATTGAAGGTTTAGTGTAACGCGCGGGGCACTTTGCTACAAATTTTCGAGACGCGTGGGATATCTTGCCGAGGTTTGCTACACTTTTTCAGAGCTTTCTAGGAGTTGTACATAAATTTTCATAGTTGGTAGAATGATCTAGAATCATATACATTAGTGTAGAGGTAATAGAGATCCATAGAATATTCTAGAACTTTATGGAATCCTCAAGTGTGTAGAGATTGTTAGGGAGGATTCTAGAAAATAAATATTAGCCGTAGGATCAAGTAGATCTCCCCCGTTGGTGGAATGGGTATAAATACCCCTAGTAGGGCTCATTTGTAAACCATCCAAGAGAGGATCCAAGAGTTGTATTAAGTGAGGAATAAGTGTGGAAATAATACAAGTTCCCTACAAAGTTTGATTGTTTTCTTTAGCTTCTTTCCTTATTTATTTATTTCAGTGGTCATCTCATTACTTACTTTGCATACTTTACTTTCCGAGGGAGAAACGAGGCTGACTTAGCTATTTGAGGGGAAATATAGCTAAGGCCGCACGAGACATCGTTAGGGGAAAACGAGTCCGTGACATTAGCCTCTCTTCGTGTGTTTGAATTGAAGCTAATGATATCTATTACTGGAAAATGTGTTTGAATTTAAGCTAATGATATCTCTTACTGGAAAATAAAGTGTAGCAACCTTTTTTGGTGCACATTTATTTAGTGTTAATGTTAATGCAGTTTTAGCCTCTGTTGTTGAACAACTCCAAAAGTTGGTTTTTATATATGGCTGAGGTTCAGAATGAAAAGGAAAATGCAGCAATAAAAGAACAAGAAAAACAATTTGAGGCACAATGGTCAGAATATGAAGCCAACAATGGACCGGTGGTGGAGCATGATTGTACTGGTCACAAATACGATTTTTGCTAACTCGTTCTTGGTCAAGCCCGATGCCCATATGAAAAAAAGTTGATTTTGTATCAAAAATTTATTGTACTAATTTACTTATTACTTGGGTCTCTGTTTAAGAATAAGTATATATTTTTAGCTCAATTATACACATTATATTTTTCATGAGGAGTTTTATTTTGTGGTAAAAGTCTTCAAAAATTAGTGTTATAAAGAAACAATACATAAACACAAAAGTGGGTGGTAATACACTGCACAAGAGAAAACAAGCTGCTCATCATGTGCTTGTCTTTGAATGCCTAGCCATGAAAAAGTTTGTCATCATCCTTGTAATCAAATATCACCATGGTTACATGTAAAAGTGATGAACTTTTGCATATGATAGAAGTAATAGGGACATTTTTCATTCTCTATGATTTCTTCTAAAGTGGTTGGGTATTAAGAGAACAATAAGGATGGTGATAGATACCCAACATATATACCCGGTGGGTACCACCTAATAGACAGTCAGGCCTCGGACTCGGCAGTCAGCACTCGGGACGTGTCCAGTTGGCTCTCTAACACCCCTCCATAACCCCTAATAATTACCTTATTAATCACCATTAATTACTCAATTATTTCCCATTAATCTCATTCAGCACCCATTAATCCTATTATAACCTACCCATTATTATCCATAAATCCTAGTAAATTCACTATTAATTATCCATTTCACTACTCAATGTCTACCACCTTGATACTATAAAACAAAGAAACAAGAGGGAGGGGGAGGGGCTGCAAAACTCTGAGAGGCTCCATTTTTGAGAAAGAAGTCTGATAAGAGAAAAGATCCCCAAAACACAATGTAACATGTACAAATCCCTTACCAAATAGTGAACTTTGGCTTCGCACCACCCAAAAAGGCCAGTGATTTTTACCTTTCCGGTTTCCACGTTAAAATTATGATGTCTACTCTTGTTTTTAGGGATTTAATTTACTTCTACATTTTATTGATTCAATCAGTTGTGTTGGCCCGCCGAGTGACCACCCCGGGGTCACAAAACCATCACTGGCGCCATCTGTGGGACAGGTACAAAAAACCGTGTGCTCCTACCATCGCAGCAACAAGAAAATAGGTTCGAAGCGGTTGGACGTCACCTTCGCTGGAGTGAGCAGTTTAATCTCGTTTAGTGGATCGGACGGGTATGTATTTTGCTTAATTAGTGCATGATCGGCCAGATTATTTTTGCAAGTTTCGTTTTGTGGGTGCATAGTCTAGAAATATCAGGATGGTTTGCGAGCGAAGTTAGATGAATTCCTAGGACCTGCCGAGTGCATAACAGTTTTTGCACTGCTAAATAAGCGTGTGAACTCTTATGTCATCTCTGAATCAAGCCATCTGTACATAGAATGTTTTGAAATTCCATACGTGGCAAGTATGGGAGAAAGAAAATTGTTATACAAATGGGAAGTTAAAGATTACTACATCAGAGCATGTTTTATATGGTAGATATAAGTAAGTGAATGCATTATATATGTAACTGATGGAGCTTTATACATGGAAAATGCATAATTGAGGCAAATAAGTATGGAATGGTGAAGTTACCATCCCTGTGGCATTTTAATATGGCAAATCCTGCAGAAGGTTGTTGGGTACGTGAAAAGTATGTGATAAGCAAAATAGAATCAACATCATCCATTCATCGGATGACGTCATCGTAGTCAAGTTGGTTAGTCGGTCGATTAGCAGTTCATTAATATATTATTAGATTGAGGGACTCGACTATAGAAATATGGTTGAAAATAAAATTTGATTCTAAATATCTTGAAAGACGGGTGATAAATGTCTTGGAAGACGTGTGAGAACGACCTTGAAAAATAGGTAAGAGTGGCCCTGAAAGACGGGTGTGAACCACCCTGAAAGATGGGTAACGCGAGAACTGTAGAAATACTGTCCGCGGAATGGCTCGGCCAGAAAAATATGATGATTGTTGGTGACTTCTGTAAGTTTACTCACGTGAGCAATGTTTATATGGAAATTCGAATATTTAACCATGGCAATAACTATTTCCAAGCATATTTTTATGGAATGACTGAATGAGCATGCATATACGTGGATAGAGGCAAGAAAGACAGAATATGAAGAATGGAATTCTCAAGGAAGTAGAGATAGGTGGCCATTTATGGGGAATCATGTGAACAACATTTTTTATATTTCAAGGCACATTTACACAAGGAAAATTTGGAATTGATTTGTTTGATGAGAAATGTGTGGTATTGCCAACCTTTAAGCTGGCAATAACGGTGCTAGAATAGTCGACCAAGTGAACGAGAAGTCTGTCAACAGGCAACCATATTGAAGCGCTCGACCGAACAAGTCAAGGAGTCGGCCATAGAAATATGGTCGGCTGGAACCGCCCTGAAAGACGGGTGAGAGTGGGCCCTAAAAGATGGGTGAATGACCCTGAAAAAATAGGTAAAAATAGCTCTGAAAGATGAGTAAAAGCTGTGTGAACTTTCAGTCAATCGGACGCAGCAATATGATTAGTTAAGGGGCGTCATGCAAACCGACTCTATAAACGTTCTCGAGATATTAAAGAGCGGTATGCCATTCTTATCATTTATTTATGCACAATTCCATACATAAAAAAATTGGGCAAGCTGTACATTAAAATTTTAATATTCAAAACGGGAAGTTCATTTTCCCCATATTGGGTGCATTCGTATTTGGAAAATTTCCATATATGCATATGCATTTAAATTAGAACATGCTAGTCCATGACCCCATGGAAAAGCGTGGAGACATTCATGAAAATTGCTGACTCTACATATCAACTATTAGTGCGCCTGTACATGGAAGGATTTGATTTTGGCACATGCATTTAGCAACTTATAATTAATGCTCCAGTACGTGTCCGTTTCTTGAATAAGAAATTTGAAACTCAAAGAAAGAGGAGAAAACTAGCGACATATAAAGTCGTGAAGAATATAATACCTATCAGCAATCAGTGATCAAATAGTCCGTCAGACTGAGGGACTCGGTCAGAGAAATATGATCGACCAAAAAAGTATTGTCGTAGCACTATGACCGGCTGAGAGAGCAGTCGGTTTCCCGACGTAGAGGAATAATCATCTGAATACGGAGCAGACAGACCTTCGAACCTGATGTTGCGGACGGATACACATATGAGTTTGAGCAAGAAGAGGAAAAGTGCGAGAAAATTTAAATGGCAGAACCAAAAAATGATGCCTTCTGAACATTAACAAAGTTTCAATGCTGCATCATGGGTACGTGGCAAGAGAGCTGCATGCGAGGGTGGAGAAGAACACATGGGATGAAGTTTTGATACCCAAACGGAATTTCATGTTGCAAATTAAATATGTTTTGCATGGAAAAATCTAGAGAAATGGGAAATGGAGAGAAAATCGACCAGGGGTTGGTACGAGAGAAGCCATAGATTGGGATATTTAAATATGGTTATTTGTACTTACCATGTCAAAGCATTGTTTTAGAATATGCATGCATTTTTCTACATAGTGGCTGATGGGAGCAAATAAAATTAAATACTCGTTGGAGTTTAGAGACTTTCATTGCACACGTGAGGGTTCAAGGAAAAATACGAAGACCTGGAAGTGGCGTGCTGAGTATATTTTGAGTTTGGGATTTCCAAATCAATGTGCACAAGCAATGGAATTTCATGGCCGGCCAAGTACAAATTGAATGCAAAATTTTGATGAAGAGGTTTGGCACGTGAAAATATGACAGCATGAAGAAGTCTGTTCTATTGTTTATTATTTTGCAATGTACAATTACTGTATATCATTCATCATGTATCTCAAAAAAAAAAAAAAAACTCGGTCAATCAAGTAGCCGGTCGTGCCAAGATTGACTCGGGTGGACTACCAACCCTCTGATTGGTACGACTGAGTTCAGGTTTAGCAAGCCTTTCTAAATGGTTTGAGTAAATGAGGCAGTCAAACTGCAAAAATTTGGGGACCGGCTAAGGATGGCAGTATGCCTGCCTCAAGTTCTAATGATCTTCGGATCGCCTATGAGTTGGGTTGAGATAACCTAAGTTCTAATGATCTTCGAATCGCCTTTGAGTTTGGCAGTCTGCCTGCCTTTGAGTTGTGTTGAGATAACCTAAGTTCTAATGATCTTCGGATCGCAGTTTGGCAGTCTGCCTGCCTTTGAGTTGGGTTGAGATAACCTAAGTTCTAATGATCTTCGGATCGCCTTTGAGTTTGGCAGTCTGCCTGCCTTTGAGTTGGGTTGAGATAACCTAAGTTCTAATGATCTTCGGATCGCCTTTGAGTTTGGCAGTCTGTCTGCCTTTGAGTTGGGTTGAGATAACCTAAGTTCTAATGATCTTCGGATCGCCATTGAGTTTGGCAGTCTGCCTGCCTTTGAGTCGGGTTGAGATAACCTAAGTTCTAATGATCTTCGGATCGCCTTTGAGTTTGGCAGTCTGCATGCCTTTGCTTACGAATGAGTAAATGAGGTCGTCTAACTGCATGAGCCTGAAATTGATTGCTTATAAAGAGTAACTGAGGTAGTTTAACTGCATGAACATATGATTGATTGCTCTAGAGACTGAGGGACTCGGACGGTTGGCCGGAGTCCTGAAAAAGGAGTAGGCGCTCGGTCAAACCGTGCCTCCCTGAAAAGGGAGTGGAAAAAGAAGTTATAAGGTCGGTGTGTTGTGGTTGGGCCGGAGTCCTGAAAAAGGAGTCGGCACTCGGTCAACCGTGCCTCCCTAAAAAGGGAGTGGAAAAAGAAGTTATAAGGTCGGTGTGTTGTGGTTGGGCCGAAGTCTTGAAAAAGGAGTCGGCACTCGGTCAACTGTGCCTCCCTGAAAAGGGAGTGGGAAAAGAAGTTATAAGGAACGAGAGGGAGGGGGAGGGGTTGCAAAACTCTGAGAGACTCCATTTTTGAGAAAGAAGTCTGAGAAGAGAAAAGATCCACAAAACACAATGTAACATGTACAAATCCCTTACAAAATAGTGAAATTTGGCTTGGCACCGCCCAAAAAGGCCCGTGGTTTTTACCTTTCCGGTTTCCACGTTAAAATTATGGTGTCTACTCTTGTTTTTAGTGATTTACTTCTACATTTTATTGATTCAATCGGTTGTGTTGGCCCGCCGAGTGACCGGGGTCACAAAACCATCAGATGACTATTTTTTTTTTTGAGAACAATAAGGATGGCTATTGAATGAACAAGAAGAAATCTATTTGGTAGTAATCTTTGAATGCTTGGCCAAAACTTTTAAGAGCCATGACCAAAGTGGTGAAATCGAGTAAATTGCAATTTTTATCAATTTAGGTCACTTTGGCCAAATTATCGGCTAAAACTCACCGAAAAATTTTAATAATTAAAATAATGAGTGTATTTTAGTCTTTTTGCATCTTTTTTTCTTTCTCCCCATTCCTTTGCCGAAGCTACTAGAAATTCGCCGTAGTTCTACAATTTAACAGTGTTAATGCTCGGAACCAGAGCTTACCCTTAGCAAGAAACAACAATTCCATATCCTACTTCGTTTCCCTCCAAATTTAGCGTTCAAATTTGTTTACATTTACTTTACATAAATAATTGTACATATATTTTTTAAAAATAAATTTGAATGTAATTTATGTCCAAGAGAACTGCCGAGATGCTCTTCACCGGCGGCAACGAAATATCTGCAAATCCCAATATCCGGTGGAGCATTCGGCTAGAGTGTGATAACACCACTAATGTCAATACAAACGGCACAGGGTACCAAATTCGTAGGGTCTGCTGCAAATTTCTCCGCAGTTCGTTGTCTTGAGGTTAGTAGTTCTTCTTCTTCTTGGATCTTCTTCTTTTTCAGCGCCGTCCAGAGCTTGAGTAGCAACGACCGGAGGTTGATTTCTTCTCTGTCTCCCTAACACCATTTTAGCTTCATAGTTGGTTCCGTCGCCATTCCTCGT
The DNA here is from genome assembly GCF_003576645.1 of Ipomoea triloba. Lineage (NCBI taxonomy): Eukaryota > Viridiplantae > Streptophyta > Magnoliopsida > Solanales > Convolvulaceae > Ipomoea > Ipomoea triloba. The sequence continues at coordinate 14,021,377 of NC_044921.1, forward strand.
CTAGAACCACCTTCCTTAATGCCGGTGTGAATGTAGCCACTTGAAGACAACACGATCCTCTTCTTCTCCGGCGAAATTTGCAGCAAATCCAGCGAAGAAATAGGGGAGAAAGAAAAGAGATGCAAAAAGAATAAAATACCCTTATTATTTTAACTATTAAAATTTTTTGGTGAGTTTTTAGCCGGTAATTTGGTCAGAGTGACCAAAATTGATAAAAATTGAAGGCAAAAACTTGTGTGAGACCGTCTCACGGATCTCCATCCGTGAGACGGGTCGAGTCTTTTCTTATATGGGTCAACATGTGCCTATCATGTGCATTTTTTTTATGTTTCTCTCTGTTTTTAATCTCATCTGACGGACTCTGCATTCAACGCCTCTCATCCATCTCGTCGCTCACCATCTTTGTATCCTCCGCTCAAGTTCTCAGCCTCCATTTCTGCTGCAACCTCCAACTTCGGTAAGTATTGCAATTCGGCTTCAAAGGCTTCTCTTTTCGTAGAGGTGAGCCTTATAAAAGAATACAACAGACGAGTGATACTTGCCAAGTCGATAATAGATGCATCCAAGGTTGTTATAATATATCCTAGAAATCCCCATTTCTGTCCGATTACTTGAAGCCATCAACAGTCTGACTGCTTTTTGATGATCTCCACGAGCATATTCCAGTTGGGACTTCAGAAACAGGTGCATCAGGAACAGTTGAATTATTGGAGACCGAAACAGATTTTGCCACAATGGTTGAAACACGTTGTTGTGTTGGGTTCCTGCTGGCAGCTTGATTCATGCATCAAACTATTATTACAAAAGACCTTCTCCACATAGCCAATCACATCCTAGAGTCAAGTGATAAAGGCATTAGATATGCCGTTTGACAAAGAGCTTGATAATAAATACTTAAATCATTTCAAAGCCAAAACTAAAATCAACCATAAGTATTTAATCCTCACATAGCAATTTGAAGCATAACACAATCTAATAAACAAAAAGTCAGCCAATGACAAGTGATTCCTATATCAAGGAACCATGCAATAATTCCAGAACTACAGAAAGGTTCATACTTCTTAAGTGTCTTAAATACAATTCTGAAAGGCTCCCCATGAATTGGTAAGCATATGGGCCATCTCCAAGACTCCAACATCAAAAAACTATTTGCTTAACTGTTAGGGCACCCCGTGAACTTCAATTTAAAAATCCACACATCCATGATGTTTGTAATGTTAGATTTCAGTCACGCAGTTATCACTATATAAACATAAGTCCTATTATAAGAGATGTTAACCTCAAGGTCATAAAAGTGTAAATCTAATACTGTATAGTGCAAATATATTACATATTACAAATGAATAACCATGACTTTATAAACCATCAAACACTATACTTTATAGAGCAAATATACTACTTAATTGCACAAATGAATCATCAATACTTAAAGTATTAAATCTAATACTTCAATGCCTAAAACTAGTACTTTATAACACAAATGAATACTGAACACTTTAATCATTAAATCTACTACTTTATGATACAAATATACTACGTTATATCACAAATGAACGATTATGACTTTAACCATCCAACACAACATTTTATTGATCAAATATACTACTTAATTGCACAAATGAACAATCAGCACTTTAAGCATTAACTCTAATACTTTATAGCTTAAAACTAGTACTTTATAACTAGGGATGACAATGTGCCCCGTCCTCGACGGGGATCCCCGATCCCCGCCCCGACGGGGATGGGGATGGGGAGAAATTTCGGAGAACGGGGACGGGGACAGGGATGGGGGTATATCCCCATCCCCGCCCCGTCCCGTCCCCGAATAATTATTATAATTAAAAATTATATATATATATATATATATATATATATATATATATATATATATATATATATATATATATATATATATATATATATATA
>NC_044921.1:14024519-14038934 GCF_003576645.1 Ipomoea triloba
AAATATATATATATATATATATATATATATATATATATATATATATATATATATATATATATATATATATATATATAAATTAATTAATTAATGCCAAAGTACTAGCAGTGGCATACTTGAGGCAGTGGCATACTGGAACGTTTATATATATTAATTACGTATATATTACTTTGGCATTATGGCATTACTTATATATATATATATAATATATATATAATTTTTAAAATTAAAATTACACTAATTTAAAATTTTGACTAAAAATTAACTGGGGACGGGGATTCCCAGTCCCCGCCTAATTCCCCGCGGGGACGGGGATGGGGAGTATTTTCCATTCCCCGTCGGGGATGGGGAAGGGGACGGGGACGGGGACGGGGTCGGGGTTTCGGGGACGGGAAGTATACTCCCCGCCCCGCCCCGCCCCGTTGCCATCCCTATTTATAACAGAAATGAATACTCAACACCTTAACCATCCAACACAATACTTTATAGTGCAACTATATTACTTCATATCACAAATGAATAATCATGTCTTTAATTATCAAACACAATACTTTATAGCACAAATATACTACCTAATAGCACAAATGAAAACTCAACATTTTAACCATTAAAGTTAATACTTTATAGCCTAAAACTAGTACTTCAAAACACAAAAGAATAGTCAACACTTTAACCATTAAATATAATACATAATAGCCTTAAACTAGTACTTTATGACACAAATGAATACTCAACACTTTAACCATCAAACACAATACTTAATAGCACATATATACGACTTCATAACAAAAATGAATACTCAACACTTAAAGCATTAAATCTAATACTTTATGATGCAAATATGCTACTTTATATCACAAATGAATGATCATGACTTTAACCATCAAACACAACCACATTAGAAACTTGAAAGAAGTTTTTATAAGCTTCAACCATTAATCTGCTTTTCTTATAGCCCCTGGACTCACTTCATCCACTGTTTCTATCAAATCTCATACACAATTTAATGTAGATATATTTAATACTTTAAGCCTTAAAAATAATACTTTATAGCCTAAATGTAATACTTCAAAGCACAAATCTAATACATAGTTTAAGGTAGATATAATCAATACTTTAAGTGTTAAACACAATACTTTATAGACTAAATGTAATACTTTAAGCCTTAAATACAATACTTATAGCCTTAATGCAGTACTTTATAGCATCAAGTATTGATACAATACTACCAGCAATTATACCAATCATCCATTGATACAGAAACAGAAAGAGCCACATCTTGGGTGAAACATAAGGAGCCACAAAGTACATGGAAGAACAGATGCATACATGATCTAGATAAGGAAACAAATTCCAGCTAAAATGCATAATAAAATAGAGACAAGAGATTACATGGACTCATGTATTAACATGGAAAAAACATCAAAACTCAATTGAATCTCATTTGCAAGGTGTAGTAAAGTTTTCTAGTACTATTAGATACCAAATATATTGAAATGCATCTTGCAAAACTATACAGATTTGAAACAGGGCACATTTCACTTTGACCTTCACCTTATATAGCTTAGTTTCAAAATGCACAAATTGCGTTTTCCTCAAAGCCTAGCACATTCTAGTTCTAGTTCATAATAACATCAAATTGTGCATTAAAATTATTACAAACTCAAATTCACCACTGTATAATGCTTCACTTCAAAAATCCCCAGTGAAAATTCAAATTATAACTCTCCTATTAGCCATGTCCGAAAATGAAGAAATAAAGTGATGAATAAATACACACCGTTGAAACCTACGATTGTGAAGAGGAATGCACCGTTGTAAAGAAGAAACTTCAAAGTCAGATGAAAAGTGGAGAAGAGCCAGTGCATGGTCGGCGAAGCGGTTTCACTTAAAGTTGGGTCATCAAATTAAGCTGCTAGAATGAACCATGGAGATCGGAACCTTCAAGAACTGAGTGAGAAACGTGATTGTTTTGGCAAGAAACACCAGTCCACCCACACGGGTCGATGCTGGAGTTCCAATCGCACAACTTGTTAGAAGTGTCTGCAACGGCTTTGAAGGACAACAATGGCTCAACTTTTGGGTTTGAAGTAGCTTCTAAGAAGGAGAAATGGAAGAGAAGGAGAAAGAAGAGGGAGATAAATGCAGTAGTGTTCTTAGCCTCGCCATTGTATTGTGTTAAAGCGAAATCAAAATAGAGTGAAATTTGATACAAATGGGAGTGGAGAAGAAATCACGTGGCAGAGAAAAAGAGAGAGAAACAGATCCGGAAGGAGCGTGAGATGACCCATTAATAAAGATCCGACCCGTCTCACGGATTGAGACCCGTGAGACGGTCTCACACAAGTGTTACCCAAAATTGAATAGTTAAGGTACAAAATTAACAGTTTTGAAAGTTGTGAATTGCAATTAACAAGACCTAAATAGTCACAGAACCAAAATTGTAATTTACTTTGATAAAATCCTAATAGTCGAAAAACCAAATCAGATATTAACTTTAAAAAATGCTACTTGAATGCACACATTTTGCATAGATTCCACGGCGATTGCACATATTCTGCACATATATACCTGAAGCGACTATATTAACAAAATTTAGTCAAAAAATAAAAATACTTGAGACAAATACTATTAGGGCACATTTGGTTTGCGGAAAATATTTGAACGGAAGTGGAAGTGCAATTCCATGGAAAAGTAATTAATATGAAAATGAATTCTATTGTTTGGTTGGTGGAAATGAAATTACTGGAATATGAATTCTATTGTTTGGTTGTGGGTAAAATGGTATGAGAATAATGGGTATAAAGACCTATATGCCCTTATGTATTAATAATGATAATAAAATTAAGGCTAAAGTGCCATCCCGCACCATGAACCAGAAGCCATTCTTCATGCCGCACCCTGACCTTTCATAAGTGCTATTTCGATGCACAAACCATAAAAATTTTTTCGCCTGGCAAAATTTACAGGTTTCCCTGTTACCTTGATGACATGGCGCCGGTATAATCTGACGTGGACTTAATGATTTTAATTAAAATGAGAGAAGTAGTCCAGGTAAGCATTTTCTATTCAAAAAACAAAAACGAAAAAGGAATTGGGTGTGTTTCTTTCTTTTCAGTGGTGAACGGCGACGTTTGGTGTAGAACGCCAACTGTGGAGGCTGTCGACATTGACATGGAAGGAAATGGGGGTGGTGGTGGGGCTGGGAATCCCCACTTCCGTCGACGCCGCCGTCTCCGGTGTCGACACAGGCTGTCCTTGGCGGCGAGTACTGAGACGACCACCTACGGGAGCTTCCGCTTCTTCGATCGGACTCGGATCAGTCTTGGGCCTCGGCTGCTGAGGGGCCTTACCAGGATTCTGTTGGTTTTGGTGTCTGATAATGGCTTTTTTTGTGTGCTTGAGGTTGAAAGTGCGGTGGTGGAAGGGGAGGGGTGGAGGTGGTAGTGGTTGGAGAAGGGGAGAAAGGGGCGGTGGTGAGGAGGTTTAGCAGGGAGGAAGTGGGGAGATTGCGGGCTGCGAATTTTGCGAGGTCGAGGGTGATTGCGTATGGAGAATTCAGCAAAGTGTTTCTGTGTTGGTTTTGTGTGTTTCCATATGGCACCACACGGACCTTTAAGGGAAATGGAATCTGCTAGCTTCTCTCTTAGATTGTCAACAAATTTTTGGGGAATAGCCTACAATTTGTAGTGGTTAATACGTCTTACCATTACACTTAGGATCATTCAGAGCTTCCATGACCATGAGATCAGATGCACAAAACAACATGCTTGCATCTATACCAATTACGAATTACAGAGCAACTAGAATACTTACAACACTTTTTTTAAATGGATACAACAATTTCAAACGCTCTCCAGTTAGCATACGACATGAAACAATTAAGAAGCAATGCATCATATTCACGCAAGGCATCCAACTCTTAACCTACTGACCATTCTTTACATCTTTCAAACCTATCTCAGCCAAACTGTATATGATTTTGATCACCAGTAAATCAACACCATTAATTGGGTGCAAAGTACTAATTAAAAAGAGAAGAAGATATATGATGTATGTATTATGTTTATGTATATATACCTCTTGTTTCACGGCAAGAAAGCTTAGGTCATGGCCATACATGGAAGCAGCGACAAACACTACAACATATATCTTGTGAGGGAAAGTCTCCATAGCAAGTGATACGTTGACACCGTAACAGCATTGAATGTATTTGAAAAGATTAAGAATCCAGATTTGGTGTCATGGAACTCAATGATAGCAGGATATGCAGAAAATGGAGATGAAGAGAAGGCAGTGAGAGTGTTTGTCCAATTTTTACGAAGGTCTCTATGCAAGTCGGATGAATATTCTTTTGCAGCTGTTATTTCTGTAACATGTATGCTTCCAGCAGCAGATTATGGGAAACCACTCCATGCCAAATCTGAGAAGGCTGGACTTCAGAGCAGTGTGTATGTTGGGAGCACACCCGGAGGTCGAGGCATAGCGTCTCCATGACTCTCGGAGAGCTTCTGCACCGCGTCGGAGACTCTGCCAGGGAAAAACCTAATAACGGTTGTGCCGTCAATGATCATCGTGTTATCCAACTCTACTTGGACTTCCAAGCCTCAGCTGAACGCCCGCGTACTTGTGCCGCCCCATCAGAAATCTCCTCAAGAGCTATCGACCAAGTGCGAGATGCTGGTGGTTGTTAACTCATGTTTTCCTATTACTATTACTATTGAGAAAAGTCAAGCTAAAATATGACTGCCATGTCATATTTTCATATTTTAATATCTATTTAAACAAGTTAATAAAAAAACATTTCCACAGCAGCATATGGAAACCTGTAACTTGATGGAAACCTGTAAAATTTGCTAGGCGAACAAAATTTTATGGTTTATGCATCGAAATAGCACTTATGAAAAGTCAGGGTGCGGCACGAAGAATGGCTTTGGGTTCATGGTGCGGGATGACACTTTAGCCTAAAATTAATATTTCTTAATAATATTGTTTTAATTTGGGGGCCAATTTAGTTTCTCTATTTGCAATATTTTGGGCCATTTTTTTTAGCAAATTTTGGGGCAAAATTTAGGTTTTCAATCTTCTCATCTCCTCAATCCTCATTCTCCAGTCCTGTGTGTGGGGGTTGTGGCTGCGTCAAAGCAACCAGTAGAGCCAGAGAGGCGGAGGCAACCGACAGCAATTGGAGGCGACGACTGGCGAGTGCTGGTGTGCTAGCTTTCCAGTTTCCAGTTTGGTAAGGAGGAAGAAGAAACGGGAGGGGAGGAAGAAAATAAAAGGGCAAAATGTCTTACCGGGTCAATTTTTGTTACCAACAGCCATGGAAAACAAAATTCGATGATCTACCTTAAATTTTGTTTTCCTAAAAAATGAAAAACTCAACTTCTCTTAGAAAATAAATTCTAATGAACCAAACACAAGAAATTAACACTTTCTATGATTTTCAGGAAAACATTTTTCTTGGAAAGACTTTTCCTGCGAATCAAACATGCCCTTAGATTCCTTACTACACAGGAATAAAATTATACATGAATTTGGGAACAATAGATATGCTTCTTCATTTGATTCAATGGAATGACATTATTGTGCAAAACTGCAAATGATGATAAATTTTGCATGTAGATGCAACACATGTCACAAGTAACTTATTCAATTCATCTTTTCTAAAGTATGATGTTCCCGACAAGAAGTGAAGTATTGTACTTGAAGGAAGGTTGCATCATATCCATCCAATTACCGCCTTGTTAGCATCTTCATTTTATTTATATATTATTCTTCCTTCACAACGTAAAAGAAAAATATTAGAAAAATATGATTTTTTTAGTAAATTTATATATATAAAAAGGTAGATAATTACATACTCAATCATCTATTGTCATTTTAATTCTTATTTTGAGTTTAAGAGTAAAATATTGACGTTTATGTGCAAGGGCACGGCAAGGCTAAAGCAGTGCCAGTTTCCAATAGCCAAGGTCCTTAAGCTTTTTGTAATTACATAATTTGTAGTAATATTTATGTATATACTGTATAGACCACCAATACAATATAATATGCCCTGTCATAGAGGTATTGATTATTTGAACTAAATTGTTTTAAAACGTTTAGAATAAATACTATCTTGTAAAGAATCATGAATGTTTAAAAAAAATACAACTAGATTTAATTGATTCATTCAATATTCAAAAAATAGAAGTGAAGTAAAAAATTAATAGAAATATATTCTTCTCTTAAATACTACTTACTGAACCGGTAAGGTAAGCCTGCTAACAAAAAAAAAATCTTTTAATCTTTTATTCTAACAATTGATCTAATAATTAGATGTTACATTCTAAAATTAAAAAATTGAGTAAAATCGCTATAGTCGAAAATTATTTTAGATGAAATTATCATAATCAATAACTAAATTGAATATTAATAAATGTTAAAAGTATCAAGCTATCTTAATAGATAACTTAATTTAATAAAATCATTAAAATCAGGGACGTAATTAAATAAAAAAAATCATTAAAGACTAAATAAATAATAAATAAATAAAAGCTATAATCTAGGACTAAATTAAATATTAAATCATATTTCAACAAGTAAACTATCTCACTTCGCTTAGTCTGAAAACCATTTTCAACCCGACGAGAATGGCGGCGTGTCTCTTCTCTTGCTTCGAGGCAAAGAGTTCTCCTCCGCAGCAAAGCACATCAGCTCTCACGAGAATGCGACTGCGGAAGAGCAGAGGAGGGGTGGACCTGTGGTTGTGGATCGGAGCTCTTATCATCGCCTCAGCCGGAGCTGCTCTTCCACCTAGAAGCGCCGCCGGTAATATAAGCTTTTAATTTCTATTTTTGTTTTTTAAATCCGAATGTTTGAAATTTTAATTGGTCGGCTGGGGAGGGCGGGAAGTTTGGAGGGAATCATAGCAACGGTACTGTATGATTGTTGATACCAACGGTAACTCAACTCAATTTCCTAATTCCTTCCTGTTTTCTGATTTCTGATGATGAATTTGGAAACATCCCTCCCTACATATACGCACGCAGACTCACAGATACTTACTCTTCATTCATTACCTTGCTGTGTTGTGGTGTTTATTTTCATCATATCATGGTCTGTCTTAAAGACTTTGCTCACATTACCCTTCCTGCGGGTTCTTGCAGATTTGATTATCTACTTGCGGTCTGTGAGCGAGAGAGATTACTACTTGAGAAAGAGGAACAGAAGGATAAGCAACAAAAGAAAGGAGGATGCTACAATGATGATGATGATGATGATCAGTACTATTTAGGTGGGGTTGATCTCAATCAGAGTTTGATCACGCCTTCACTGCCTGATAAGGAGGAATGGAAGAAAAAACTGATGGGTTCATTTTATGGCTGCTTATCTTGGCACAATGATGTTGTTGTGAAGCCTGTGGTGCAAAGTAAAGCACTAAGCAACACCCCAGAGTCTGTTATTTCACATTCCAGTGGTGATGACAAAGCTTCTTTAAAGTATGATGAGGCTGTGGCAGAGAAGGTCAATAATTCCAAGAAGCGAAAGAGGGGAAGTAGTAGGGTGCCTAACAACGGTCCAGAACCACCACCAGGACTACCAGTTGAATTCAGAAATTTCATTCTCCAATTGGCTGGTAATCGGGCAGTACGTGTTGAGAAATTGGTGATTCAAAAGGGGCTTACCAACACAGATGTAAACAGCACCCAGAATAGGCTGTCAATCCCAGCAAGGCTTGTGAGGGAGGAATTCGTTACGGAAGAAGAGCATCTTCTACTTTGTCAGCACAATGGGAAGAATGTGTGTTCTATAGAAGTTCCATTGATCACACCAATGATGGAAGTAGCAAAGGTGAGCTTGAGGAGGTGGGAGATGAAGAAGGAAAAAGGAGGTTCCAGTGTGTCTTATGTCATAGCTAATACTTGGAATGCAATCCGAAGACGGAATAAATTTGAAAGCGATATGATAGTTCAATTGTGGGCTATAAGGGTTGACTTGGACTTGTGGATGACTCTAGTTAGGCTGTCTTGATCATTTAATCAACTTACCACTTCAGATTAGGGGATACAAACATGCTCTTTGTATATGCTTTTTTTGTGTTTTTGAAATTAATTCAAAGAGTTTTGAATTTTGATATGAATTTCTATCAAATACTGTTCAATTCATTTTGAATGAGAGTAGGGGTTATTTTGTTATATAAATGCTCTTATTTGTGTTATGGAATTCATAATATTGGTGCAGCTTCTTCTTCTGGATGTCTCCCAAAATTTTCTTTATATTGAGTGTTCCTTGCATATTCTAAAGAATGATTTACTGGCTCAGGTCCAGCAGGACTTGCATCTTTATGAATAAGCTGGCCCTTTGAAGGGGAATCAGGTATGTCNTGATGAATTTGGAAACATCCCTCCCTACATATACGCACGCAGACTCACAGATACTTACTCTTCATTCATTACCTTGCTGTGTTGTGGTGTTTATTTTCATCATATCATGGTCTGTCTTAAAGACTTTGCTCACATTACCCTTCCTGCGGGTTCTTGCAGATTTGATTATCTACTTGCGGTCTGTGAGCGAGAGAGATTACTACTTGAGAAAGAGGAACAGAAGGATAAGCAACAAAAGAAAGGAGGATGCTACAATGATGATGATGATGATGATCAGTACTATTTAGGTGGGGTTGATCTCAATCAGAGTTTGATCACGCCTTCACTGCCTGATAAGGAGGAATGGAAGAAAAAACTGATGGGTTCATTTTATGGCTGCTTATCTTGGCACAATGATGTTGTTGTGAAGCCTGTGGTGCAAAGTAAAGCACTAAGCAACACCCCAGAGTCTGTTATTTCACATTCCAGTGGTGATGACAAAGCTTCTTTAAAGTATGATGAGGCTGTGGCAGAGAAGGTCAATAATTCCAAGAAGCGAAAGAGGGGAAGTAGTAGGGTGCCTAACAACGGTCCAGAACCACCACCAGGACTACCAGTTGAATTCAGAAATTTCATTCTCCAATTGGCTGGTAATCGGGCAGTACGTGTTGAGAAATTGGTGATTCAAAAGGGGCTTACCAACACAGATGTAAACAGCACCCAGAATAGGCTGTCAATCCCAGCAAGGCTTGTGAGGGAGGAATTCGTTACGGAAGAAGAGCATCTTCTACTTTGTCAGCACAATGGGAAGAATGTGTGTTCTATAGAAGTTCCATTGATCACACCAATGATGGAAGTAGCAAAGGTGAGCTTGAGGAGGTGGGAGATGAAGAAGGAAAAAGGAGGTTCCAGTGTGTCTTATGTCATAGCTAATACTTGGAATGCAATCCGAAGACGGAATAAATTTGAAAGCGATATGATAGTTCAATTGTGGGCTATAAGGGTTGACTTGGACTTGTGGATGACTCTAGTTAGGCTGTCTTGATCATTTAATCAACTTACCACTTCAGATTAGGGGATACAAACATGCTCTTTGTATATGCTTTTTTTGTGTTTTTGAAATTAATTCAAAGAGTTTTGAATTTTGATATGAATTTCTATCAAATACTGTTCAATTCATTTTGAATGAGAGTAGGGGTTATTTTGTTATATAAATGCTCTTATTTGTGTTATGGAATTCATAATATTGGTGCAGCTTCTTCTTCTGGATGTCTCCCAAAATTTTCTTTATATTGAGTGTTCCTTGCATATTCTAAAGAATGATTTACTGGCTCAGGTCCAGCAGGACTTGCATCTTTATGAATAAGCTGGCCCTTTGAAGGGGAATCAGGTATATCTTTATGAATAAGCTGGCCCTTTGAAGGGGAATCAGGTATGTCTCTTAAGTATTCTAAGATGTGGTAAATGGGTGTTTTTTGCAGCAAAGATTACGTGCATTGAGATTCACTTTCAAATTGCAAAAAGCAAAAATTCCACCATAGTTTTTGTATTTCAATTTTATGCTCTCTGACTTCTTACACATTCTAATTGTCATCTGCTGTGCATTGGAAAGCAAAGAATTTCTAAATTTATTGACCGAGTGCTGTTATGAACTGTCTTGGAAACTATCATTAGTTTTAGTGGATCTTAATCAGGCTTTGGTTTCATATTGGTTAATGTGCTTTCTTGTAGTCTTGGTGGTGAAATTGCCAAATGGCAGTATAATGCATTAATGCTTTGGTGAATTCAAAAGTTCAGGTTACTCACTAAAATAGCAATCAGGTAAGGTATGGTAAGGTTTTAGTCATTTGACATTTCCATTATTACTATGGAATATAGTATGTATCAATGGAAAATTTGTATCCTAATGCAGCAATATGTGGCTTTTTTTTTGTCTCAAACACATCTGTATAGCCTGCGGAATTCACAAACATTAATTATTGAGAAACAAGAAACAGGCAGAAAGGTTTTGGAGTTTTAAGGTACTATGTAACACGAGAATCGGATTAAATCCTATCATTTTATCTCTTTCCTTAACTTGAGTTTGTCATTAGGGTGGCACCGAAATCCATTTTGAAGTTCTGTTAAAAGAAATTTGTAACCTTTTCAATTTTCATCCAAATAGGATAATCGGAAATGACTACTACAACAAATGGAAAATTTTCTCCTTTAGTGAGACAACTGAACATGCATTACAATTTGGTTTGCTTTTTGTACAAAAGACCTAACAACATTGGAAGTGATTGGTGTTAGCATTTCATTGAAATATTATTTGGCACTAGATTTCATCTAATGGCAATGGCATACCTTTCCAAAGGTTATCATATGGTAATGAAGCTCATATCTGTAATTTGGTAGAATCTTAAATCAGTTGCTACATAATTGAAAGACAGATTTCTTCATTTACTCTCAAAGCATAGGTGGTGCAGTAACATGATAAATTCTATATTGGTGAATATATTTAAGAAGCTGTACTTACAAAGTTTCTTGATCAAGCTTGCAGAGCCGTGGCCAAAGATATTTCTGAATGGATTCCAATATCGGCTACCTGTATAGTTAGGAAAATCTCAGTTTTCACTGCCCACAAAATAGGAAGTTCTGCAGTAGTAAAATGCTTACATCTCGAGAAGATGCAGTTGTAGTGACTCGGGCAATGGCGGCAGAGGCACCCAGCCAAGTCTCACAACAATACACCCCACATTTGTGTCAACCTTATCATAAAATTTATATGTGAGTAAATTTCCATCATTATAATTCATATACTGTCACTGATTGAAACTTACTGGGAAAGCCAGATGATGAAGTGTCAAAAGCCGCACACACTCCACACTCTTCAGACCCAACCCCTTGAAACTCAATAGATACTCTGTAAAGATATACATGCACCAAATTTTCTAAGATACTTGTGCATTCAAACACACACACACACACATATGTGTGTGTGTTTCTGTGAAGTTCATACTTATCTTGAAAACAGCAATCTTACTTTGCTTTGTCTGGTGGAATATCTCTTAGCCATTCCAGATCAATACTTCCATGTTCTCTAACAAGACGATTAAGGAAAATCTGCAAAATTTTTAGCATTGTTAATTCACCAATATATGGAATCATGAATTTTTGTCCTTGCATTATTGGAAAAGAGCTGCACATTTACAATTTATGGATGCACCTTTATTCTCTCTGCTAGCATGTTGTTCATTCCCCTTTCTTTGATGCTTTCAGCAACCTCGCCAACATCTGCAAGCCTTACTGCTTCCCAGTCCACAGTGTCCATTGTGTTCACTGTTCTCTCTCATTTCTTACCATTGGCCTGTGCCTGCTGTCTTAAACTCTCCCAATGAACTTCATTCTGTTTCTCTTTCCCAGGTCTTCTCCTTTTCGCATTAGAGGGACTGCTGCTTGTTCTATCAACTATGTTACCAAACTGATTGTTTTGGCCATCTAAATTTGACTCCATAGACCCATGGTCAGATTTAAGTGAATCAACAGATATGCTGGATTGCTCTGTGATATCTTGAATTTCCAAAGACACTGGGCCATCTTGTTCTACCTTCAGGTTAAAGTTTCTTTCTTCAATTTCAATCTGTGGCTTAACGTTGATTCCTGAATCTTCAATTTGATAACTTTCCGGCTCTTCAATAATTATACTTGTTCTCCCTTCTTCCAGCTTTACACTTGTACTTGACTTGAGTGGAAATTTTGCAGCAAGTGCCATGAAAGCAGAACTGCGATAGTTGGTCAATTTCTATGTTGCAACTAGCAGTTTTTGTTTACTATGAGAAGGCTTAGAAAATAAAAGTCGAAATCTATAAAAGCAAGAAGTTAGCAGCAAGTGCCTTTGTCTCATCTGTTCCATGTATTCCTTCACTATTTATATCTTGCATCAGAAGCATCCAAACTCTAGTTGTCTCATCATCAAGTTCAACTTTAGCCCTTGGTTGGCGTTTTCTAATCTGACCAAATGCACCTTCAAAAGGCACAATAGTTCCATCTTGTTGATGAAGAACAATGGCATTTGTTCCTTGGTTGTGATAAGCAATTTGGTTGCTTTCTGCATTAATTATATTGAGATGATTGAACTGTTCTACAATTTGATCAAATGGAGACGGACCACTCCATGCTTGATCTGGCAGAGGACCTGCACATGGTGTTGCCTGACAAAATAAGCAAAACACAAATAGTTCTTTATCTACAAAATGATAGTGTGCTTTACATACCATTTGCAGTACTGTGCTGCTTTACAACAAAAATGATAGTGTGCTTTACATACCATAAGCAAAACACAAATAGTTCTTTATCTACAAAAATGATAGTGTGCTTTTCAAAACACAATATATATTTGGGGCCTCTGCACCATTGACTTTGTTCCTTCTTGCTTTCTTTTTTGTTATTATTGGGTGAGTGCCAGTTGCCAGAGCTTTATTTGATGTATGGTCACTATGGTGTGGGAATGACAACTAGTAATGCTTCCATCTTGTAAATCTGACTGCTTTGGATTGTTATTGGTTTAAAAAATCTTAGAGAACCAAGACATTAGAAGTTAAGCAGCCACTAGGGTGATTCTAAAATTTACCATCTGCCAGGCTTCTTTATGAACCAATATACTGAGAAAGAATTTCTAAATTTATTGACTGAGTGCTGTTATGAACTGTCTCGGAAACTATCATTAGTTTTAGTGGATCTTAATCAGGCTTTGGTTTCATATTGGTTAATGTGCTTTCTTGTAGTCTTGGTGGTGAAATTTCCAAATGGCACTATAATGCATTAATGCTTTGGTGAATTCAAAAGTTCAGGTTGCTCACAAAAGTAGCAATCAGGTAAGGTAAGGTAAGGTTTTAGTCATTTGACATTTCCATTATTACTATGGAATATAGTATGTATCAATGGCAAATTTGTATCCTAATGCAGCAATATGTGGCTTTTTTGTCTTGAACACATCTGTACAGCCTGCGGAATTCACAAACATTAATTACTCAGAAACAAGAAACAAGCAGAAAGGTTTTGGAGTTTTAAGGTACTATGTAACAAGAGAATCGGCTCAAATCCTATCATTTTATTTCTTTCCTTAACTTGAGTTTGTCATTAGGGTGGCACCGAAATCCATTTCAAAGTTCTGTTAAAAGAGATTTGTAACCTTTTCAATCTTCATCCAAATAGGATAATCGGAAATGACTACTACAACAAATGAAAAATTTTCTCCTTTAGTGAGACAACTGAAAAGCCTTTTTCTTTAAGCTAAAAAGTACACAGATTGAAGGTGTGTGATGTAAGAAAAAGTGGGGAAAAGGTTTAGCCTCTCTTCATGTGTTTGAAGGATCTCTCTTACAGGAAAATAAAGTGTAGCAACCTTTTTTGGTGCATTCTTCTACATTTATGCTAGTCTTAATGATATTGCCGTAAATTGTTGACATTTTTATCAGGACTTGCCTTCAGAAGTTTTACCATCTGTTGTTGAACAACTTCAAAAGTGGGTTCTTATGGCTGAGGCTATCATTGAACAGAATGAGAAGGAAAATGCAGCATTAAAAGAACAAGTAAAACAATTTGAGTCACGATAGCCAGAATATGAAGCCAAGATGAACTCAATGGAGGAGTGTTGGGTGAAGAAAATTTCACGGTGAGACAAAACTCATAAGATTTTGCCCTGAAAGGAATGACCGAGTAGATGGAGCATAATTCTTATACTAGAAGTTCACGAATTTGATTATTGACAACACTTTTTTGGTCGACTCTGTCACACAGAGTCTTTCTAGTGTGATTTGTCTTTTCTATGCCAAAACTCTGAGATTTTTCTTACAATTTCTTCTGTCCTTGACAAAAGAATCTAATTATTACCACTCATGTTCTTGTAGGGAGATTTAGCAGTAAAAGACTTCCATGAATTGCTCATTTAGTTGAGTTATAAGCATTTATGATCTGTTTGAAAGCAAGAATGTTGAAGCAGTTGAAGGCTGTACTTTCTTTAAAACATCATATGAAATTATAGGCTATTAGGGCCCTTTTTTTTTTTTTTTTTTTTTTTTTTCTT
>NC_044921.1:14039478-14062801 GCF_003576645.1 Ipomoea triloba
TTTTTTTTTTTTTTTTTTTTTTTTTCTCTTGTTAACTTATCAATAAAAATTGTGTTGTGGGATCACTTTAGTAATTTTGTAATGGACATTTATAGTAGTTATAAGGTTTTTTTAGGCTTACTAATTACTATGTTCACACTATATTAGTAATTCTGTTTTCTCTAAAGGATGATATACACAATATATATATATGACATAATCTAATCATCAATGAATATCTCTATTACAATAAATTAGCAAAGTTATGGCAACAAATCAACAACCATGTACAATACATTATTTTTCCAACTAGTGTAATGCCAAGTGGGATTCAGATAAATTAATACGGAGTAATTAATTTATTATGATTAAATAAATTTATTACGAATAATATATTTTGATTAAGTAGATAATATTTTAATTTTCTCAGACATTTATTATGTTTTAAATTGTCTTATTACCAAATTAATTAATTGTCAATTTTTTAATTAGTTTAGATTTTGTTGAAATATTTTTTAAGGAAAAATTAAATTTTTTGTCCCTAAATGTTAGTAATTCTCACTTTTCGTTCCTAAGTTATCATTGGCGTTGTACTTTTTGTCATTTCGTGCTCACTTTTTGTCCTTGAGTTATACTAAAATTGTAAATTTTATCCCTAATGTTATATTAATAAAGGGACAAAAAATGAGTATGACCAACACTTAGGGACGAAAAGTGTAATTTTCTCTCTCTCTCTCTCTCTCTTTTTTTTTTTTTTTTTTTTAATGTTTCTAAATTATTATTGATGGTGATACAGAACTTAAAATTATACTGTGTATACTAAAATGTTCTGTTAACTACTATTTTATGATATGATATAGAAGATCATTTTAAAATGTCAAATTTTAATTTCATGATAATACACAAAAATTAGTGATGTAAATAATATATTTTTGTTCAAAAATAAATGTTAAATAAATAATAATAATTTTTTTTATCTAAATTAAAATACAACCAATAACTATTGAGTTCTAAAGGTTAACCTATAGTATTGAGCAGTGTTACAAAAATCCCGCCTAAGAACCAATTAATTGGCGCCTAGGCGTTAGGCACTGGCCGGCCACCTAGCGTATCACCATAATCGGTGGTCTAGGCAGTTGCCTGGATCACCTAGGCTTCCTAGGCGCCAACTAGTCTGCCTAGGCCTCCTAGGCGCCGACTAGGTCGCTTAGGCACCGACTAGCTATTGCTCCTTTTTTTTTTTTAAATGAGTTATTTCAGTCAAAACAACATCGTTTTAAGCAGAACAACCCTAAATTGTTCAAACTCTAGATATTTTTTTAGGTTAATATTTAATATTTTAGTATTAAATAGTTGATAATTATCAAGTTAAAATATTAAAAAAAATAAAATAAAAAATACACGGGCGCTTAGGTGCCGTTAATCCCCGCCTAAGTGCCCTCGATGAGCGCCTAACGAATTTTTCAACCATGATATTAAGTAAACAATAAAAAAAAGTAATTTTAAATATGTAATGAGGAATGTTTTTTTTTTAATTAGGCGAAATCAACATTTTAGTCCCTCAATTATTTTTCAACTGACAATGTAGTCTCTAGTTTTCAATTTCAACCAATTGAATCCTCAAATTGTTTACAATTTTGTCAGTTAAACCCTTCCAAGGACCAAATTGATGAAATTTTAAAATGTAAAAATCACCAATTTGGTCCCTAAAAGGGTTTAATTGACAAAATTTTAAAAAATTCAAGGATCAAATTGATTGAAATTAAAAATTATAGACTACATTGACAGTTAAAAAATAATTAAGGGACCAAAATGATGATTAACTATTTTAATTACTACGGAGTAGTACTTAATAAAATGGTTGGTAACTACGGGATATTCTAAATTTTGAATTGGTATCATATCAAATTTGATTACCAAAATGAAAGTGACACAAACTACACTATCATCAATTTTTTTTTTTTAAATAGAAATGTATTCCAATTTTTTTTTCTAAAAACAAAAACAGTGACACATCATCATTATTATCATTAGAAGCTCTCTTTACTATAAATACACTATATTTGAATTTTGAAAATAACACATTTAAAAATATTACTTAATTAATATATTAAATATCCTTTTAAAAATATGTTTTTTCTGATAAAAAGGAAAAAAAAATGCAGTTTTTTATGCAGTCCTGTGGCATGCTGGATGCTAAGTGAATTGCTTCTTGGTTCAACCAAATTGTTATTCTTTGAAGGCTTCTTTGAACTTTCCCAATCCAAGGATGTTCTTTTCTCCACGTAACTTGTAGCAGGAGAAAACCAAAGAGGAAACACAATTTCTTATACATAATTGTACAATGGAACACACAAAGCAAACCATCATTCTTTCTTCCAACAAGGATATTCTTCATCTTCCCTTTAGCTTCCTCCCATATATATATGAATCCACATGTCTCCAAACCTTTGATTGCCTCGAAAAGCTTGCTTGCTTCATCTACAAATGTACGTTGTAATTTGATATTCATTATACACATATAGCCTTATTTTTGTGAATCCGAAAAAGGGTGGAGGTCGAATCTATGACATTATAACATAAAGTCATAGGTCGGTATCAGTGGACGACCACGAAGTCTTGAGCATACGTATAATTTTTTGTTCAGTACTTTTTGTTGCTAATCTCTATTAATTAATTGTAGTTACCTATAATGTCTCAATGGTATTGAGGTTTTAACATTTTTTGTTTTTGTGGATATTTCAAGTACGGTGATCAACTATGGAGCAACAATTGTTGCATGGGACATTATACGCAACCATCTTTGATATTGATAAGATATCGAGTGGACTCTTTGATTTTTGTAGCACTGTTCAGGTATTATCTTTTTCTTCAATTAATACTTTTTAAAATTTTAATATCACTATCAAAGTGTCTATTAAATTTAACTTTAGATTTAATTTTTATAGTGGTGTCATTTATTTTATTTTGTCAGCATTGACAAATAATTTGACTTTATTTTACCATTTACTTTAGTGATTTAACTTCTCATTTACAATTTCATCTCCTGTAAAGTTTGAGGGTTTGAAAAATAAAATACTTTCTCCCATTAGATTCCATCTTTAACCCTATCGAAATTCCTTTCAAATCACTTAAACAATTCAATCAAAATTTAGGTTTTGAATAAGTTGAAGACAAAATTAGAAAGAATTATTAGTAAATAATTAAATCAAAAAGTGCCACCATATTAAAAAACTAAACCAAGAATTAACTCCGCAATATTATAATACATTATGATTGACATACATACATACATATATAGTCAAGTTTCTGTTCGGACAGAGCTTCTCATGCGATCACCCACCATTAGATACGTATAAATGCACCACAAAGTGTTTGGAAATGCAACATTTGGTGTGGTGCATTTGTGCATTTCATTTTGGTACATTTCTGAAGAGTGTGTGACGCATTTAAGCATACCTAATGATATAATCCGCACGAGAAGCCCTGTCCGCATATAAGCCGAAATATATATATATATACACACACACACACGAAGCAATTATATTGGTATTGACAGATTGGACATTTTATAGCCTGCTAATAGTTACACCTTAATTTACTTATCTCGATTTTTACTTCTTTTTTTTTTTTCTTGGAAACTTGAAGGATTCCTCTGCTAAATCGTCAACCAAAAAGTTCCTCAACAGCATCAAGAGATTCATATTGTGTAGGCCAGAGGTACCCTGCTTTCCTTGTATATTTTCATTTCATCTACCTTAGATTTTTTTTTTTTTAAAAAAAACCTTAGATTTTAAAATGCAACAATAATAATTTTAATTAACAATGCAACAATATTTGGATTAAATTATTGATTATTAAAAGAAGGTGTCCATATATATATATATATCACTTTTTTTTTTGTTATTTTCGGTTTTTAATTTTTTTTTTTTATGTTAAGGTATTACCCATTTCAAAATTCTTTGTTATTGTCCTCATTGTTTATAAAGTTTCAAGGTTATTTTGAATTTTTTTTTGAAAAAGTCAATTTATATTTAAATATTAGGGATATTTTAGTTACAATGCCATAGGTTAAAGTGTCGTGTATTTTGTAAATTTGTATCAATTACTTTATCAAAAGTACGTTGAAAAAGAGTATAACTTATAAAGCATAAGGTATAACTTTTGAAAATATACATGGTAGCTCATGACATTATAAAAAAATATTTGAACACCATTACACACCAAATAAGGGTCACACTTGTGTGATAACGTCTCAAGGATCCTTATTCGTGAGATGGGTCGAAGCAACATGTAAATGTCATACTTATATGTGCAAATTTCATACTTATATGCTCAAATAACCAGGAATACAATTTTTGTTACTTATAAGAGAAAAAACAATACATTTTTCATAATAAGTAATGTTGACAAGTGCCTCTTAATTAAGGGAAAATATAATACTTTTGAAGAAAAATATAATATTTTTAAATCAAAATGTAAAAGTATTGTATTTTCCAAGTATTACATTTATCCTTATAAGCATCAAAAATTTTATTCATGATTATTGTTACATTTGAGCATATAAGTATGATATTTGTGCGTATAAGTATTACATTTGCATCTTGACCTGACCCGACACATCTCACGGTGAGACGGTCTCACACAAGTTTTTACCACCAAATAATAGTGTGAATTATTGTTAAAAGGGCGATTTTATCCCTTAATGTTCTCCTATGTACGTACCAAAGTACCGGTCAAGCTGGCTTGACCATTTTTTACAAGTTACACTTTGTTGAACCCGCACCACCTAGAGGTGATGGGTAAATTATACCATAGATTATGATCTACTATTTTGCAATGTATGTGAATCTTGGTTCAAAAATAACCTTCAGATTTTGTATTTATAATTAACATATTATGTACTGCAATTAATCGTTTATTTACCTATAAATAAATTGAAGTCACATCACATGAAAATTACAAACACATAATATGATAATTACAAATAAATACATAAACTTTTAATTGTAGATATAAAATATGTTAACCGAAGAGTGCAAACACATAACATTTTAAGCAATATTGTGTGTGTGCATTTAACATATTATGTATCTGCAATTAACAATTTATGCGTCTGTAATTATCATGTTATATGTCTTTAATTAGAGTTAATTACCGATTTGGTTCCTCGACTATTTGAATTTCACCACTTTGACCCTCGAAGACCAAAGTGGTGAAATTCCAATAATAAGGGACCAAATCAGTAATTAACTCTCTTTAATTATTACATTATGTACTTTCGATTGTTAACTAAAGGTACAGAATGTGTGTTAACTGCAGATAGATAATATTTGGATTAGTATTCACAATCCAATATCAACTCTATTCTTCTCTTTAAATAACTTGGTGAAATTGTTGATCAGATTACCGGTACTAAGCTGTATGCAACCATTGATCTAGACAAGGCAAGAGTGGGGAGGACCCAAGTGGTGGAAAACCATTCTTCCAACCCCATATGGAACGAGTCATTCCGTATCTACTGCGCCCACGCAATTTCCCACGTGATTTTCACGGTGAAATACGACGACCCCATCGACGCGACCCTCATCGGAAGAGCCTATCTCCCGGCGGCGGAGGTGTTCAACAAGTACGTCGTCGACACGTGGCTCCCAATTCTCGACGAAGAACGCATTCCCGTCCACGGCCACCCCAAAATCCACGTCAGATTACAATTCTCCAGCGTCAAAGAAGACGACGACTGGTCTCGAGGGATCCCGGCGCCGGACTCCGGCGCCGTCCCGTTCACGTTCTTTAAGGAACGAAAAAATTGTAACGTTAAACTCTACGCCGACGCCCATGTTCCCGATGATAAGATGGCTAAGTATCTCCAAGATCAGGGGTTCACTGATCCCGAGCGGTGCTGGGAGGACATTTTTCAGGCGATTATTAACGCCCGGCATTTGATTTACATCACGGGTTGGTCCGTTTACACCAAGATATCCTTGGTTAGAGACCCGGCCACGGCGGCGAGTGAGAAACACGACATGTCCCTCGGGGATCTGTTAAAGATGAAAGCTAAGGAAGGGGTTAATGTTTTGGTCCTGGTTTGGGATGACAGGACATCTATTGAGGTTTTCAAGAGGGATGGATTAATGGCAACCCATGACCAAGAAACCTACGATTATTTCCGGGATACGGGTGTCCATTGTTTCCTATCCCCGAGAAATTCGGATTACGGGAGCTCGATTCTCCAAGGAATCCAGTTCACCACCAGAACTACACTCTTCACTCACCACCAGAAAACAGTGGTAGTGGATAGTGAGTTCCAGGGGAGCAAGGGCGGGCTGGGCAAGCGCACAATTCTTAGTTTCCTGGGCGGGATTGATCTCTGTGACGGCCGGTATGATACCCGGGAACATTCCTTATTCCGGACATTAAACACAATCCACAAGGAGGATTTCCACCAGCCTAATTTCCCAGGGGCGAATGTGAATAAAGGCGGCCCGAGGGAGCCCTGGCACGACATCCATTGCCGATTAGAAGGCCCTGCGGCCTGGGACGTGCTCTATAATTTTGAGCAGAGATGGAGGAAACATATCGGGGATAAGTACATATACTCCATGAAAGAGCTCCAGGGATTCACTATCCGCCCCACGGAATTCCAGGCTTTGGATGATGATGATCCTGAGAGGTGGAATGTTCAGATATTCCGCTCCATTGACGGGAATGATGCCGCTGGATTCCCAGGAGACCCGGTGGAAGCGGCCGAGAGTGGGCTCATAACTGGGAAAAACCATGTGATTGATCATAGTATTCAAGATGCATATATCAATGCTATTCGTCGAGCCAAGAATTTCATCTACATTGAGAACCAGTATTTCCTGGGGAGCTCTTACGGGTGGAGGGAATCGAAGGAATTTAAATTGGAAGACATTGGCGCGATTCATCTCGTCCCGAAGGAGCTGAGTTTGAAGATTGTGAGCAAGATCGAGGCCGGGGAGAGGTTCACGGTGTACGTTGTGATTCCTATGTGGCCGGAAGGGGTGCCGGAGAGCGAAAGTGTGCAGGCGATTCTTGATTGGCAGAGGAGGACAATGGAGATGATGTATACTGATATTGCTTCTGCTTTGAATGCTAAGGGGATTTCTGCAGACCTTAGGGAGTACTTGACATTCTTTTGCCTGGGAAATCGAGAAATCAAGCTCCCAGATGAGTATGTTCCTCCTGATAAGCCCAGTCCTGACAGTGATTATGCCAGGGCTCAAGAATCCAGGCGCTTCATGATCTATGTCCACTCCAAAATGATGATAGGTAAGTAAACACTGCAATGAGCAATTCCTTTGTTTTTCTTATACCGCCACATATTTTCGAAATACTGAGTGCTAGACTTGGCATTTTAAACCCTTTATCCGCCTCCGCCCAATGATCTCCCACCACCGGGTGTTAGACTTATCCTTTACTAGCCGAGCGTTCCTTCAACCAATGATCTCCCACCACCGGGTCTTAGACTTGTCCTTTACCGGCGGAGCATTCCTTCAAATTCCCCAATTAGCCTCTGCTAGATTAGTTGGCTTTTCTATTGTCAATGTTTCAAAAGACTCAGCCACAGAGTGCTAGACTTGACATTTACTGGCCAGTCATTTCTGCCAGATTGGATGCTTTCCGCTGCCAAGGTTTTCATAAGACCTTAATGCCAACAAATCCTTTTAACCCTAGATTGTCACTTAATGCAAACAAATCCTTAACCTAATTCGAAATTCTCTATATCATCAAACTTTGATACCTTGAATTTAGCACTTAAACTGGCCATATTTCATATCAGAATGTAATATAATGTTCTCCATTTTTGTGTAGTTGATGATGAGTACATTACATATCAGAATGTAATATAATGTTCTCCATTTTTGTGTAGTTGATGATGAGTACATTATTATTGGATCTGCCAACATCAACCAACGCTCAATGGACGGGGCGAGAGACTCAGAGATTGCGATGGGAGGGTACCAACCGATGCACTTGGAACGCCCTGATCAACCGGCTAGGGGGAAGATTTTCGGGTTCAGAATGGCCTTATGGTGTGAGCACATGAACTATGTAGACGACTCGTTCTTCCACCCTGAAAGTCTGGAATGCGTGAAGACAGTAAACGCCATTGGCGACGAGAACTGGAGCATGTATATAAGCGAGATGCAGGAGAAAGATCTTCCAGGCCATCTTCTCACCTACCCTGTACACATTTCACCAAAGGGAGAGGTCCAAGGACATGCAGGAGTGGAAAGCTATTTCCCAGACACCAAAGCTCCCATTCATGGCACCAGATCTCTTTATCTCCCACCAATCCTCACTACTTAGTCTCTTCTAATTTGGGGTTCCAACAAATGCACTTCAGACAATAATATTTCTTCCAATGTGACAAAAACGAAAGATAAGGTTACCTTAAACAACAAACAATGGGAATCGTTTAACAAATATAGATACACCATAATTGACAAACAGTAGACAGTTTGGCATCACAGTTTAACAGCCAGCACAAGCCAAATTCTAAAAATTGTCGAAGACTCGGATCTTGAACCATTTCAAGACAAATTTTCTCAAGAATTTCCTGCTAGTCTAGCGCGGAGGGGTCACTAGAGCCCTCATCTAACCAAAACGTGCAACCAACAAATTGTGCAAACACTAGTAGACTTTCAGTTTTACAATCTGCTAGCAATTCCAAATGACCGAAACTCAGCAATCTTGAAAGAAAGTGCACATTACACGACCAAGCCACATCATCACTGACTATGGACAAAATGACACATCATCCCCCCATCCCCCTATTAAATATCGGCCATGCCTTCATTTGTCAAATGACTCGAGTCTCGTTGATACCTTTCCAATATTTTCGCAAAGATGGGTTTATGGTTGCTGCTTAATAAATACATTTTTGGCTCCAGTTCTTGCTCTTAATGATCCACCGTGATAGATTCCTGCACCATAGTTAACTGTCCTTGATCTTCAATGACAAACTTATCATTTACCTTGGCTTCAGTATCGTTTGTCTTAACGGTTGTTACTGACTCCTGTTTCCCAACATCTGCCGTTTCCTTAGATGTAGCTTCACTAATTATGCGGGCTGCATTGTTTGGTCGAGATGCGATTTCAGTTGTCTCCTTGGACTTGCGAGCAGGTACTTTCCTCATTTCACCGGATAAATTGGTCTTTTCAGATGGAAGTTTAGGAAGGGACTTCCGTTGGGGGGTTTTCACGCTTACAAGAGAATACACTTTGGCAGGTTCATCCTGGGATACTTTTTCATCCAAGCTCAACCTGTGGTGCGTGCCATGATCATTGCTCTCCTCACCGGTAGGCGAGCTCTTTCTCCGACCAAGCTTGGGAGATTTGGCTCTTGTTGGTGGAATCTGTATAACAGTTAGATAGTACAATTAGACCTTAACAATAATCACTATAAAAATACGGCATAAAAGAATTTATTAATAGCAGCACATAACCATTCTGCACCGAAAATCCTCCATCGGACCTATACAAAAGAATTAAAAGTCACACTAATCTTTAAGCATACTTCTAAACGAGATCATCAGTATGTTAGTTAGCAATATGGAATTATAGTCTGTTCAATCAACAATGTGTACGGTTATGCCAGATTAGTATCGTCATCAATAGGCATTCTCCATAAAGGGCTGTAATGCAAGAATATTAATATAATAGCAAATAATTGCAAGTCAGTAAGGTAAGGAGGTAAATGTAGCTTCTATACTCGAGCCAATTACTTACCGATTTACATGATAGGAATGAGAGCATGAAAGAAAGAGAGCTCAGTTGCAATCTAAATGATCATTTGACCATAGGAATACAACGAATCCATTATATATGAACCCTGTAAAAAACTAATACTATAAAGTGCCCCTATATTTCACTAGTAATTACATGTTTATGGCCCAAGGCTAAGATTAAAAAATATTCCTGGGCTGGAGTTTGTTATAAAGAAAGCATGACCATATTTCCCAAAACAAGATAAAAAGAGAATCAAAGATTGTAAAGCACATATAGTGCTTGGTTCATTACTAGAAGGTTGAAAGGTTATGACAATGGTGTTCCTTTATCTTCAAAAAGGCCGTTTTGTTATTTAGTA
Source organism: Ipomoea triloba (assembly GCF_003576645.1). Taxonomy (NCBI): domain Eukaryota; kingdom Viridiplantae; phylum Streptophyta; class Magnoliopsida; order Solanales; family Convolvulaceae; genus Ipomoea; species Ipomoea triloba. Next base: position 14,049,572 of record NC_044921.1, read on the forward strand.
TGATATGTCCCTGTACTCGATGAATATTCAAATACTCACAGAGCACCCTTTAGTTCAATATCATGGCCATGTGCACATTTAAATGGCTAAATTTAAGGCCCCCTACAAACTATGGAGAAAGACTAACTATAAACTAGATAAAAGCACCTCTAAATAAGGTGAACCCTTCGCAAACAATCCTGTAACGGTATATTTAATCTTGAAGTACAATGTAATAAAGGGCATGCTGATATGGCTCTAGACTTCAGGAGAACTAAACACCAAGGTAGTAACCATTCAACTTCCCTATTTTTTCCCCTAAAGTACCAAAGGAAGGGATAAATGAAGAAAAAAAAAAGGGTTCTCCAAATTATATGCAACAAAGAAATATGCACTTTCATAACATATATAATAGGCGGATTGAACCTTCTTCAGCTCCACCTTAGGAGGTGGAGGTTCCTGATAGAAGCTTGGCATTGGAGTCGCTTTGAAAGCTAAGCTCTTTCTTAGCATTTTGATCTCAGCTTCCTGGGTTTCCTGTTGAAAAATGAAAATGATAATGACAAAAAACCAAATGCATAACACTGTCAAGAATCTGAATCTACTGCACAACAAAAATGGTAGTAAAATACACCTTAGTCTTTGCTTGCAAATTATTCTTCTCCATTTCCTTTGCATGGATCTTTTCCTCAAGTTTAGTGTAGAACTAACAAGTAGGAACAGAAGGAAATTAAGCTGAAGTACTCAACTTATAACCAACAGTTAAAAATCAGTATTTCTAGTGAAAGTCAAAGCTAACCTCTTTCCTTTTCTCAGCTCTTTCATTACATTTGAAGCTGAAACTATAAGTTGGAAGAGTACCAACTCTGCAAGACTTAGCATCTTCAGTGGTAGGACTTCTATAAAGTGCTTAAGGATAAGCCAGAGGAACGTTAATAACAAAATAATAGCAAAATGATATAATTCTTAACAGGAGAAACAAAAGGATTGCTGTGGTAGGATACAAAGGAGATTGAGTCACTTCAGCTTTACTTGGGGGACCTTTCTTCAGTGGCTTCAGTGTGGGCTTTTCTCTGAAGTTAAAAAAAAAAAAAATAGAGTTCAGAAAACTGCAAAAAAAGCTTGCCAATAGATTGCCTAAATTGATAGCACATATGTATTTATAGTTGATAAGCATATACAGATGGAAATCATGGCATGAGGGAACATAAAGTCTCTTAGAAACATGCTAGAATTAGAGTTAACAGTTTTTGAGCTACACACAAAAGGGAATACAACTATTAGGGAAAACTTGACATACTTAACACCTTCAAGCTGTGCAGCGCTTTGAGGAGATGTTACATCAGAGCATCCAGACTGCTGCTTACCAACAGGAAATTTTGATAAGTAATCAACAATGCATGGTTACAAATAATCACCAACCAAAAAAAAAACACAATAGAAAAGGTAGGTTATAAACATCAGAATTCGTCATGACATCATCTTTTACCTTAGCATGATTAACCTTCACTGGCTTTGAATTGCTCTCAGCTGTTTTCCTCTCATCAAATGATTTGGCCCTAAGAGCAGATGGCTGTTTAGCCCGTGATTCTAAGGAAACAGTACCATTTGAGCTTACCACAGAACTAGATGAACCATCTTTTCCAGATTTTCCCTTCTTTGACCCAGCAGCCACAGCATGCTTAAAGCTCAAAGGTTTACCATTTTTGGGTTTGCCAAGAGCCTTTTCTACTTTGCCACTCTTGGGATCTCCAGAACCTGAAACTTCAGGATCCTGCTAGAAATAAATAGATTACACACGTCGTGGGTTGAAAAGAAACAGAATTAATAGTTGAATTTGCACCATGTTAAAACACCTACCTTAGAACCAGTAGCAGGGTAGCTTTCTGGAGGCACTATTGATTCGGTTTTAACTTCTTCAACAAAAGAGTCAACAGCTTCATCATCATTCAAATTTTCAGTGCTCTTCAAACATCCCAGCTCTTCAGTAGCAGAAGTGCCATTGGGCATCCCATCAGACTTCTCTGCAAAAACATCTTCCCCAGCACTAGGAAGTTGCTCGTGAAATTCACCTTCACAGTGCACCCCGTTTTCAGTTGATTTGTTATCATCTATATCCATTGGGCTTTGCAAGTTGCCAGATTGCAACCTACTAACTACAAGGATAAAGAAGGAACAGTGAATACCCCAAAGATAAGTTATAGGATAATAAAGTTTTGTAAATCATATGCAAACATGCCTATAATGCACCCTTCCCCGTTACACCCAAAATATCAATATCAAGGAAATATATAGAGATGAGACTGAAATATATTCAAGAAATTTATTGCACAATGATGATAAAAAGTCAAAAGTAACACAAGCAAAAACAAGGTTGTTTGACACTACATAATACATATTGCTAACATGGGCATTTTCCAAAGCAACATTATGCATATGATAAAAATGCTTACACCATAGAATAGCTTCATTTCGGTAACATAATCCTACATATGCACCATTCAGCAGGAAAGATCATCTTTGCTCAGAATTAGCAATTATAAAAAAGAAAGAGAGACAAAGGAAAGTGCCCAAATTTGTGTTCATTCTCAGCTTTCTCACTAAGAACACTCTTCAACAAAAATTCTTGATAAGCAACTACATATATCATTAAACACAGAACTAATGAAAATACCTAAATGATACAAAGAAAAGCGAGACAATAATTTTCATCTCAAACAAAATGCTAACCACAAAAGGACGAAACTGAAGAGAAGTAAATACACTACTCTAGATCTTCAAACCCAACCCAACTTATTTTAAAAAATAAATAAAAATTAAAAAAAGATCCAATCTTTATATACTCAGATTCAATATCGGATGGACAAGTAGTACATTATCCACTCATCAAACATAGATACGCACACACATTCACCAAAAAAACTCACAAACACAGATGAAATACAGACAAATACATATAGATGGATATAGATATTTGAACATCAAGTTGAAATGAACTAACTTCTCTTTTAATCCAAAAGACAATGGGTTTACCTAAAGAACCTTACAAAGATCAAGAGCCATTGAATCAACGAGGGATCTGAGAGGGTTTGGAGTGGGCAGAGTAAGGGAGAGAAAATTGTTGAAAAATATGGAATTTTTGAAGACCCAATGGAGAAACTAGAAATGGGTTGTTGATTTCTTCTTTTTTTTTTTTATATTCTTTTTTCTTTTTACGATTTTCCTGAGATTTTTCGAATGTGAATTGAAATTGAAATGTAGTCTACAGTTCTCACTGTCACTCACACACTCTCTAGATTCAACTCAAAATGAGGGCTATGCAATTTGTTTTTATATTTTTATATTTTTTTAATTGCCAGCTATATTTGGGAGTATGTAAGAAAATATATATTATCACGGATTTGTCCCTTAGCAAAATTGTAAAAAAAAATTATTTCAATTTACATATAAAATTTTGAAAAAATTAGACTTTCAATCCTTGAATTATAAATCTATCCTTATCTCTCTGATACTCCTTCACTTTTAAACATAGATCTCACTTTTACATCATCAAATTTATAATTTCTTCACGACAAAAACTTGTGTGAGACCGTCTCACCATGAGACGGGTCGGGTCGGATTAATATGCAATTGTAACACTTATATGAACAAATGTCATACTTATATGCTCAAATGTAATACTAATCAGGAATAAAATTTTTGTTACTTATAAGGGTAAATGTAATACTTTTAAGGAAAAATACAATACTTTTACATTTCAATTTAAAAGTATTATTTTTTTCCTAAAAAGTATTATATTTGCCCTTATAAGTAAGGGGCACTTGTCAACATTATTTATTATGAAAAATGTACTACTTTTTCTCTTATAAGTAACAAAAATTGTATTCTTGATTAGTGTTATATTTGAGCATATAAGTATGATATTTGCACATATAAGTATGACATTTGCATGGTGCTTTGACCAGACCCGATCCGTCTCACGAATAAGGATCCGTGAGACGGTCTCACACAAGTGTGACCCTTTCTTCACTATTTTCTCTACACATATGCAATACTTTCTCACTCTTAAAAATGATCTTGCTTTCATTTTATATAATAATTATAATTATAAAGTAATAATAAAATAAAATAAAAAAGAAATAAAACTATTACAAGCCACGTAAGCTAACAAAATAATAATAATAATAATTCGCATTATCTTCCACATCATCTTGAAAGGGGTTCGCTTGTTGGGATGAGGATAGCCTAAGATAAGTAATATTCATCCTTAATTAATATTTTGTTGTAATAAACCTTACAATTGTACCAGTCATTATACAGTGGATCATGGTGCATCAAAACGACGTTGTTTTAATTAATGAAAACAAACGGTTGAAACGACCTCCGTACCGCGCCGTTTACTTTCAGTTTATATATACTGCAGTTCCTTTTCAACACAATTGCAGTTCCCATTCAACACAACTGCAATTCCTTTTCGATATAACTGTAGTTTTTTTCGACATTATACACTCAAATATGTGAAACTGTTATTCAGTTTCCTTTCAACACAACTACAGTTTATTTTATAATACACTGCAGTTTTCTTTCAACACAACTACAATATCATTTTGATATAACTACAGTTTCATTGGACAATATACACTCAAAAATGTGAAACTGTTATTCAGTTTCATTTTATATACACTGCAGTTTCCTTTCAAAACAATTACAATTTCATTTCGATATAACTATAGTTTCATTTGATAATATAAAAACAAATTTGAGGCAGTATCTTTTGAGATGAACTTTAGTATCATTTGCGGAGCTCTGTTAAAATTTATAGCAGTCGTTTCTCTTACTTAATGAAACGGCGGCGTTTTGTGACCATGGTCTATAATGCATTGTGGACCATGGTCCACCGTATAATCACTGGTACAATTGTATTTCAAATCTAATTTTTTTCCTTATTACTTTTAACAAAAATAAGAGACTAAAGCATTTTAATTATTCATCCCTTATTTTTGCCCTCAATGCTCTCTTAGGGGGTGTATTCAATCATCAGTCATCACTTTTAAAGACTTCTAAAATAATTGATTTTAATAAACTTTTATTGACTTTCATAGAGTCGTTGAAAACTGTTTAAAACTTTGTAAGACTATAAAAGTCTATATAAAAAACATTCATAAACTTTTATCAACTTTTTTATTTTAAAAAGTCTACAAAAGTCATTGAAATTCTAAATTGAATACATTCTTACAAACTTTCATTGATTTCGATTCTTATCATTTATAATTTTTTTTTACAAAACATGTTATAATATATCATAAAATTCTTCTTATTATATAGTTCTTCACACACACATGTTAGGAACATACTGTAATAGGTTTTGATGATACCAAATGTAATGCTCAATCCCCTAAGTCTCGATAGATAGGAATTACATGTAAGTTCGACAAATAAACTAAAAGCGAGAATACAACCGGGTAATTGAGCTCAACTCGGAAAATATTTAAGCTTAAGGTAAACTTGCTTGAACATCTTAGAAGTTTCGTGTTGAAAACTTATAGATAGATCAGAAGAAGGCACGAGACATCACTGGAGGAATAAGGGTCTGCGAGACATCAACTAAGTCTCGAGACATAAGTAGAGTTCGAGAGATGGAATTTCTCGAGACATCAATCCAGTTCGAGACATGGGATCGAGACTCAAGTAGTCGAGACATCAACTTTGGTCTCGATAAACTGGCACTTCTCCAATGAACTGAATGGCAGTTAACACGCATAGATGAAGTAATCTAAGTTTGGAGAAGAAGAATATCATGGAGATAAAATATTAAGGAGGTGCTGACAGAGTGTTATGGGAACATAGAACAGCCGGAAGTGGATGNAGAGTGTTATGGGAACATAGAACAGCCGGAAGTGGATGCCACGTCAGAACTCCACAACAAACGGATAGAAGATGCACCAATCAAAGGTCGGTCTTATTCCCTAAAATGAGGATCAATGGGAATATAAAAAGAGTAACTTTTACCAAAAGAAGTAAGTGGAGCATGGACTCAAGATAGTGGAATATGGGATATTCACTACAAGACAAAAGGTTCAAGTTACAAGACCACCACTCCATGAAACATGCTAAAAATATGCAAGTCCCATGATCAGCATGGGAGACAGATTTCAAACGGAATAATTTTCCCTCCAACGGAATTATTCCTCAACTCTCATACATAAGGACGTGAAGACACAAGTTAAAAAGAGGAGCGAGAATTCTAAGCTATCATAAGAGGTGTCTGATTCAAACGTTCAAAGTGCAAGTGCTTAATCTGGAATATCATCCTTGATATTCACAAGTGCGAGAAAACACATCTTAGTGTTTTGAGAGAGTTACAACGGTTCAACTACTACACATCTAGAAGGTGACCAAAGTTGCTCTACAAGGAAGATTATTCAACGAAAGCTTTTGGTCAGATTGGAGATTGTTACACTTAACCTGTGACAACCGGAACAACCTTGTCTTGGAGAAGGCAAGAAGAGGCGGAGTAACCTGGGAGCTATCTTGTGAAGATCTTGAGGCTTGAGGAGGGCTTGGTGATCAAAGCTCAAGTGCTCGAGAGGTGGAGTAACAAGAAGCGGGGCGAAAAACCTGAGGCTTGAGGCGGGCTTCGTGATCAAAGCTCAAGTGCTCGATATTGTACTAAACAGGGAAGTTTTAGTGCAATCCTTCTAGGGAGTTTCTAGAAGAATAGTGGACGTAGGCGGGTTGGCCGAACCACTTAAAAATCTCTCTCGCATTTACTTTCTGCCTTTATCTCTCGCTAACTATCTCTCGATCTGCACTGCATATAATCACACCTCTCGAACTAACTAAAACTCGTGCTAATTAAAAAGGGGATAACTTTTCCGCTGCGCATAAAACTTTGTCTTCATCTTGTGAGGTATAGGACTTAAACATCCTAAGTCCAATACACACGAGAGGTCGAAAAAGATTTGCAAAATCTTATACAAGTCTATTCACCCTCCTCTAGACTTGTACCCCATCCCCTTGGGACCAACAACACCAACATTCTCAACATTTTTTTTTCTTTTTCCATAATATGGTGAGACTTATATGCTAATTACTTATATAGTATTAATAAGCATAAAAAAACTACTCCGTATTTCATAAGAAATTTATTACAATATTGGACACTAAAATTTATATAATTTAAATGTTCAAATAAAATATTTAAAAATATAATTACTAGTTGCATAAAATAAAAAAATTAAAAATAATATATATATATATATATATATATATATATATATATATATATATATATATATATATAAAGAATAAAAATCAAAATATACAAGTACTTATATAAATATTATGAAACATTTAGTAAAATTTGATGGTGATAGATGAAAAATTTGCTTTGTTCATATATTTAGGGAGAAAAAGTTCTTAGAGAAAATTTAGAAGTTAGGGCGAAAAATTCGTAGAGAATGCTTAGAAGTTAGGATAAAAAGTTCGTAGAAAAAAATCAAAATATACAAGCAATAATAAATTAAAGTTAAAATAATATTATTTCAATTTTTTAGAGGAAGATTGTAAAGTTTAATTAGGAGAGAGAGAAAATTGGTAGAGTTTAGGTATAAAGAAAATATAGGATAATGAAGAAAAAATAATTTATTGAATTTAGGTATAAGGTTTATAAAGTTTAAATATGGAGAAAAAAATAGAGTTTAAATAGAGAGAGAAAACCTTTAAAGTTGGTAGAAATAAAATTTTGAAATCTTGGGGTTGAAGGTTGAATTTCAACTATTTATATTTGAGAAGGAAAAGTTTACAAAAGTCTTAAAATTAAAAATTAAAAAGTCTGCCAAGGACCTTGTGGTCCAGTGGCATCAAACCTTTTCTTTTATACGGGAGGTGGTGGGTTCGAGCTTCAGTGGAGGCGTTGTTGAGATGGTGGGTTCGAGGTTGAGATGGTGGGTTCGAGCTTCAGTGGAGGCGTTGTTGAGATGGTGGGTTCGAGCTTCAGTGGAGGCGTTGTTGAGAAAGTAGTTATGAACAGATACTGCATTCTTTCAAAAAAAAAAATTTAAAAAGTCTACACAAATTCATAACTTTTTGAATACCACATGACTTTTAAAGACTTTTTAAAATCCTTAATCAAATACCACCCGACTTTTAAAGATTCTTTAAAAATCTTGATTGAATAGACTCCCTAAAAGTTTGAATTGAGTACCTCCAAACTTTTAAAGTTCATAAAAGTTATTAAAAGTTTATGAAATTCATGATTGAATACACTCCTAATTATTCCAGAGATTACCTTTGTTGATGTTTGCAACCACATATGGACAAGTTATTTGTAAGGGCATCTCCATCCATTTTATCATAAGCTCATCATTTTGTGGGCTCAATTCTTCTACATCAACGTATAATCTCCATTATTTTCTCTCCAATCCTTCTCACTTCTTCCCCCTTTTTGTGGGTCCTACACTTCTACAAATAATCTATTGTTTTATTCACATTCATATAATTAATAATTTTAACTTTGTAATTATGATTTCAAATTTTTATTTTAAATCAAAATAAATTTAAGTAACGGAATAAAATAATTTTTGAATTACAAAATATAATATCATAATTTAATTCAAGCAATTAACACCATATTGAAATTCACATTTAAAATTGTCTATGGAATAAATAAAATTCAAAAGCCAATACTAAATATACCAACAACAATTGATACAATTACGAAATTAAGTCTGCACGAAGCTGATGATATACTTTCCCAACCTACTACAATTACGAAATTAAGGGTGTTGGGAAATAGAGGTAACGTCAACTAACCCTGACACTCTTTTAGGAAAAGTGAACAACTAAAGCAGAAAATGGAGTCTGTGCCATATTACAATAACACTGCCTTAAAAGCGTTATTTGCCCGGTAACAGTGTAGTTAAGAATCCCGGCACGCTTTCGACAGGTTACACAAACTAACTGGGCTAAGCTTACACCAACTATAACCCAGGCGAACCTCACTTTGCTCAGACAATGAGATATAAGAATTAAAGGAGGTGGGAGAAAACTTTGATTTGGGGTGACTTCTACTGGATGTGAGATGGGTTTTTATACTTTGAGCTTCAACCTATGAGGGAATGAGGCGTTGAATGTAACAACATACCAACTTACCCTATGATTAAGGAAACGGCTAGTTTCTGTTTGAATGTTTTTCAACAACCCCCACACATTCAAAAAGAAGGCTAGAAAGGACAATGTCTGAGCAATCACACAAGCTGACCTTAATATCAGTGTTTAAACTTGAACTGATACGTAGTGACATTGAGTAATTTCCTTCCCGAAAGTGATATGACTCTTGAACTCATCGGTTAGACAAATTTTGAACTCAAGACACACATCAACTCTAAAATGCAGGTTCTATGAAAGTCAAACTCTTTGACTGCTTATGATGAAACCTTAATATTCAAGTCTGTTGTGTCTATCTCAATATAGACCTTCAACCTTGTCAAGTCTATCTCAACATAGACATTTTAACCATGTCAGATCTATCTCAATATAGACCTTTAACTCTGTCAAGTCTATCTCAATATAGACATTTAACTCTGTCAAGTCTATCTCAATATATACATTTAAAGGCTACAGAGTAGTTAAAGACATAAATATGGTAGTTCACTAAGAACATCATGCTTCTCATATATTTTTACTCAATTAGACATTAGGATGCCAATGAGTGCTCTAGAAAGATAGTTCATTATCTTTCAGAAAGGTGGTTAACCTCTTTTCCCTTAAGTAGGTGATTTCTTTAAGCCTATCTCAATATAGACTACCCAAATTAGGGTGTGAAATCATTAAGAGAGTCGGTACGGCACATACTCCATTTTTTGCTTTAGTTGTTCACTTTTCCTAAAAGAGTGTCAGGGTTAGTTGACGTTGCCTCTATTTCCCAACAGTTAAAAGCGTTATTTGGCAATAGTCAACCTTTCAGTACGATGGCTCCTTCTGTCATACCCGATTTATCCAAAATAACCGCCCTCGATGGAAATAATTACAGGCGATGGGCGCAAAGAATGCTGATACTCTTTGAACAACTGAAATTGGTCTATGTGATGTTCTGTGATCCACCCGAACCTGCTCTGCTAAGGTTCCCCTTTCAAGGACCAAGAGAATTTAGTCCTGAACCGGATTATACTCCTGGTCAAGAACCAGGTGTAACTCTGAGGCAATTTACATATGACAATAAAGCAGCTAGAGGATACCTTCTGTCACAAATGACTGACAAATTGTTTGACACCTATGTCAAACAAGACTCGACCAAAGTAATTTGGAAAATGCTGACAGAAAAGTATGGTGCCAATGATGTTGGAACTCAAAGTGTCAGAAACAACAATAACAAAAGGAGTGGAAAAGTTAAGAAAATCAAAGGATGCTGTTTCGTGTGCGGTAAGCATGGACACCGAGCATCCCAGTGCTATCATCGCAAGCGTAAAATTCACAAAGGTCAATCTGATGGAGCAAGATGAGTATAGCATTCCCTTAATTGGTAGTTATTTTGAGTAATTCTTATTTGTTCTAGCTTCTAAGAGATCGCATAAAATGGGATAGTATTAGTACCAAATACTAGTTGAGTTATGTAAAATTTTGAATGCCTATTAGTGCTAGTCATTTCAATATGTTGAATGCTAATGACATTGTCACATGTTAATAGACACAGTTAATAGTGACTTGCACAAAGATATATGAACTGTCTAATGATATACAGTCACATATTTTGAAATATTTGAATTGTGTACTAAGAGTTTTTGTCAAACGTGATAAGCATATATCAAAACTCTTCACCTTGTGTTGGTAGCATGGAAATGTCATTATTCTTGAATACTCTGTCTAGGAAGGTGGTTTTTAAGTAAACCTCGGTTTCACCACTCGACCTGGGAGTTTTTAAGAAGTAGGGTGTTGGTCATGCAGGCTAGTTGAAGTGCTACTTGACTCTCACCTGAAATGAGATTGGCTTTTACATGCTATTGAAACTTTGTAATAGGCATTGCTTAAGTTGATTTAAACTACCTTTTTGTAAGAAAAGAGTACTATGTATTCTCTTGAGAATAATTTTAGATGTGTACTGATTTGCATTATACCAATGCTATATATAAGTTACGTAGTGAAGGGAAAATTGTGAATAACATAACTTTGAATGCTAAAGTTATAGATGTTAAATTTCATCTTGATGAAATTTATGTAGATAAACCTTTCTCTAATAAATGTCAGTTTGCATATAATCTTTGAGTATGAGATCTACTTTTCAAGAAAGTATGTGAAATTTATGATTATGTTGTTCAACTTGAAGCAACATGCATACAATATTATCTTCGTGGCTTACTGGTAATGAGTATTTGTATATATGATTTAAAATATTAATTGGGAGATCTTGAAGATCCATGATTCATTAATATAGTGAAACCTTAGTGGTTTAAGGTAACTAATTTGGTTGAAATATATTCCACTATTGAGAGTGAATTAACCAAGTGCAGGGCGCTATAAAGATTGCATAGGTCGATCTGCTCAGGAGCCAATGTTGGGCACCACAGATCAATCTGAGTAAAATATCAAGTACTTTTGAGAAGAATACTTGTAATCGCTGCATTATGGGAGTAATCAGCTCTTTATATTTCTTTTATATAAGTTTCTTTACTTTACCGAGAATAATGGTAAAAGAGAATGTTTCATGTTAAACATGAAAATCTCTAAGGTTTTATTTATGAGTAAATAAAATACTTGTCAAAGTGTACATAAGTTTGATGGAGTTGATCAACTTATGTTAATAGTGAAGACTAATTATGAGATTAGTCGTTGAATTGTTGATGGAATGCCTTAAATTCCAAGAGGTGATGAATTCATGGTGGATCCCACTTGTGTGGTCAAACGAAGCCATGGAAAGAATCACCAAGTAGTACACTAATTGGTCATTCTAATGATCTAAGTACTAGTGAGGTTGAGCTACAACTCTTAATGAATTTATAACCCTATGAGATGGGTGGTCCTATTGAGATGGACTTGATGAGTTCACCGCTTAATAATTGAGAGAGTGGGTATATTCAATCAAGACTTTTACAGATTTTTAAAAACTTTTAAAGTGATGGATTTTAATTGACTTTTGTAGAATTCTTGTAGACTTTTCTAGAATCTTTTAAACTTTCATCAACTTTGTAAGAGTTTATAAATATCCGTAGGACAAACATTTATAGACTTTTATAAACTTTTTCATATTAAAAAGTTTACAAATCTAAATTGAATACACCCTTACAAACATTCCATAACTTCTATTAATATATTATTTATAATTTTCTTACAAAAATAAATATTGATTGTCACAAAAATAGACATAAAAAAAATATAATTAATTTTCACTAATGATGGTTCTTCTTTAATTTGTTTTTTTTTTGAAACAATTCTAAACCCTAAGCCTGCACGAAGCTAACCTACTGAAACATAAAGAGACATAAAGAGTCAATATCGCCTCCACTGAGGCTCGAACTCACCCCATTCCATATGCAAGTGCAACTGGGTGCCAGTGTGCCACTATACCATAAGGTCTTGGCAAACCTCAAGTGAGCTTTCTTGTAAGACGTCATTGAAAAATGACGACTTGATAATAGAGTTGTTAAAACGGGTTTAACTTGTCGGGTTAGTCCGTCTGGCCTTGCCAAAAAGGCGAGGCAGGCATTGAATGTTATGACCCGTATTTTGGTGGGCTTTTTTTAGCATGTCCTACTAAAATGGGGGCTTTAGCGGGGTGGGCTTGGCAGGCAGGCCTGCGGCAGCGGGGGCTAGCCAAGCCCGCCTAGTATGTATAAATTATTAATATTAGTGTATATATATACGTGTGTGTGTGTGTTTATTTATTTTATATTGAAAAAATGTATTAGTAATTAGTACATTGTATAAATTATTTGTTATTAGCTTATAGACTAACAAATTATGTATTTGATTATTTATTATGATTTATTACTTTATTAGTTATTATTGTGTTTAACAAATTACAAATGCATTAATATATGTTTAAACTATTCAAATTATTTTAGTATACACTTATTAGCTTTTTCATATTAATTTTTATTTAAATTTAAAACTTTTTAAATTTGGCGGGCCCCCGCCAAGGCTCTCAGGCCTAAGGTGGGGCAAGGCAGGGCGGCCCAACCTCTGTTGGGCTCGTATTTTGGTTGGCTATTTAGCACCCCCCCCCCCCCCCCCCCCCCCCCCCCCCCCCCCCCCCCC
>NC_044921.1:14062945-14103957 GCF_003576645.1 Ipomoea triloba
CCCCCCCCCCCCCCCCCCCCCCCCCCGCCGACCTATTTCAACAGCTTTACTCATTAAGCATGCTTATGTCATTGCAAGATCATACAACAACGAAAAAATGTGTGTCAAATTTATAAGTCTTGCGACACAAACCGTTTCAAGCATAATAGTTGGCACTTTGTGATCACCTCAGGTGAATTGTCACTTCTAAGCGATTGGGCAATTTCGTCACTCCCAATGCATAGAATCAAGACTTCCATTTTCCAACATTCCAAGGAATTTGTGCCTATGTTCGTGCATGTGAACTAACCGTTGAATATCCGTCGCAATGGGTTTTTTTTGCAAGTATTAGCCTCCAAATCATTAGAAGAGATGATGGTCTTGTGTTGAGCCAATCTCATTATATTGATAAATTATCTTAGAGAAATTTAATTAGGATGACAATCAATTAGCTAGGACGTCATTAGATACTAACGTACATCTATCCAAAGCATTTGATTAGAGTGTATTTCTCAAGTAGAATGAGTTATGATTATTGAAAGTTTAATGTATCTAATGAGTACTAGGTCATATATTGCCTTTGCGGTTAGTAAACTTAGTAGATATACTATTACCCCAGCAATGAGTATTAAAAATACTTGTCATTGCGAAGTTATTTTTTTTGTTAATGCTTGTCCTTGCGGTTAGTAAACTTACGTGACATTTGGTTCGAAGAATACATTGGGCATGAAATGTCATTCCGTGAAATATATAGATTTATTCCGCTGTTTGGTTCAATTTTTAGAGTAAGGAATAGAATTTCATAGAATGATATATTCCCTTTGCATTGGGAATAACTATTCCTAAGCCACCACCCCCTCCACCAGGTATTAGCTATCTCTAACCCGTTAAGAATAACTATTTTTTATTATTAAAAAAAAACCATTTATAAACCTTGCATACACGTGCAATCCAAAAAGTGGAGAAATCCCATTTGTGTACAATTATATTGTTTTGTTCTTAATGTTGCCTCCCTTTTCTCTCTAAAACCAAAAGCCTCTGCTGCTCAACTTCGGCTTCCACCGCCGGCCTCCGGCCGGAGCTCTAATGGAGCTTTGAGTCGGCGGTTTTGGTCACTTTCTATGTTTGCTCTCGCTCTTCTTCCGCCCCGACCACCGTCGCAGCTCCGTCCGCCTCCGACCGCCGCCACAGATCTTCTTCTTCCGTTTTCTTTTCCTTTGAATAAAATAATAGTAGGTAGGTATTGGGGTTTGTGTTGGTAATCTTGAACTCCCAACCCTACTTTGGCTTTACCACTTTTTATTTTCTCTTTTATTGTGTTTTCCTCTCGTTACTTTCACGGGCTTTTTTCCTCTCGTTACTTTCACGAGCTTTTCATTATCATTAGCATAAATCGTTTAGTTTGATTTCGGCAAGTGTTGATCTTATCCTGGGCGAGCAAAAAAGAATGATGACGAAGACCCAGATCTTTGATGAAGCTTTAAGCTCCTTGAAGGAACATAGCTTCCTAGTTATGAAATAGTCTGCGATTCAAGTTTTCTATAGCATAGTTAGAAAAGTTGTTTCTATGTCTGACTGTAAGGAATGGTTTACCATTTCATTGATCGTTGATGTAAACGTTTTATGTTATGAATTAATGGAATAGCTACGTTTACCTTCAAAAAAAAAATTGTTTTGTTCTTCGATTTGAGGAAAGATGGTCATTTTAATATCTTAATTATATTAGAATAGCCAACTCTGTACCTTAATTATACATGTAACCCCATTTAGTCCCTAAATTGTTTGTTTGCTGACCATTTTAGTCTCTCACCTCAAATAGCTATTAAAATTAACAATGATGCACGAGTAAATATGTAAATTCATCAGTTTCACCCCAAAACATACATCAAATAAGTGAAAAAATATATTTTAAATCAAAAGCATCGGACAATAATTTTGTTTCTTTGTAAATTCATTTAAATACTCCTTAATGAACAAAAATAATCATATAGCTAAATATTTTTCAAAATGATTAAGGGAAGCTAAGAAAAGACTAGTAATAAAGTGAAAAATATGCAATACTTTTAAGTCAAGCAAATTTTAGTTTCCTTCAACCAAATTTATAGGGGTATACAAACTTTTGTAGAAAATTGGTTAACTGACCGAATCGAAGAACTTCGGTTAACCGTTTTTTAATTGGTATAATTTGGTTCGGTTAATGGTTAGGGATTTTAATTAATTTTAATGATTGATAAATGTGGCTCGAAATTGTCAATTAAGCGAATTAACTGAACGGTAAGGGTTCAGGCACTGAAGAGGTCCCAGGTGCGAGCATGCAGTTAGATCTAAGCCGTTGATCAACGCACCTAAAGATTTAGACCGACGCACCTTAAATTCTCAACTGAAGAACTGACGCGCACCTTAAGCACAAAACCTACGCACCTTCAGTTCTCAACTGCATAAGTGACGCACTTTAAGCACAAAACCCACGCATCTAAAGAAGGAACATGACGCACCTTAAGCACAAGATCTATGCACCTTAAGTTTGACCCATATGAAAAAATAATCAAATTGCCACCACGTTTTTTTTTTAACGTTGTTAATCTTGGAAGTTGATTTTGGCAAGATCAATGACTCTCCTCTCACCGCACAACCGCACTTGAGCACACCATCCGTATTTGAATCGTATTATATATATATATATATATATATATATATATATATATATATAAAATTCGAAATATTAAACGATATTATTTTTTATAGGTATTGATGTAATAGGTAATGTAAATTTTGTATAATTTTAAGGATTTCAAATTTTAATTAAAAATTTTGGTTAATCGGTTAACTAACCGATTAATTGAATTTTTTTTGTTTGGTTAATACGGTAATAAAAATTTTGGTGCGTTTAACAGTTAAATGTTTAGAAATTTTGGTTAATTCAGTTCGGTTAACCGAACGCACACCCCTACAAGTGTGTACTAACTATGATCTACACATTTGGTTGAAGAGAATGAAAATTATAGGGAAAATGAAACTTTCCCCCCCTATGTTATGTGCATATAGCACTTTCCCCCCCCTGTGTTATTAAAGTGACAGTTTCCCTCCCTGAAATGTTAAATTGACATTGTTACCCTTAAAAATAATTATTTCATTTATTTTTATTCTCCAATAAATTATTATTTCTATGTATGGATGATCATGATTCGGTTCAAACCTAACCAAACACTGTAACAATCATATCGAAATAGTATGGACGGTTCTGGTTACGATTCAGAACTGAAAAATTCAAAATTAATTAATTGTTGAACCGTGAACCAGAACTTAACCACAGTCATATATAGTGAAAATAATAAAACACTTATTTTGATAAATCGGTACGATTCGGTTCCAATTTCGATTTTAAACCGCCAATCAAAACTTATGTATTTATTTACTACGTATTTATTTTTATAATTTTATTTATGCTTTAAAAATAGTCTAAATTTAACAATTATTTTATTTTATTTTTTCGGTTCTGAATCATAACCGTAACCGTCTATACTATTTAAGTTCAATTGCTACAGTGTTCGATTAGGTTCGTATCGAACCGTGATCTTCCATACATATTAGTAACAATTGATTGGAGAATAAAAATAAATGAAATAGTTATTTTAAGGGCAAAAATGTCAATTTAACATTACAAGGGAGAAAACTACCACTTTTAAAATAACTGAGGGGGGAAAACTGCCACTTTAATAACACAGGGGGAAAAAGTGCTATAAGCATATAACATAGGGGGAAAAAGTGCCATTTTCCCAAAATTATATTTACTTAAAACTATTAAAAATTTCAAATTAGGTGCATGACTATTCAATTTGTATCACTTTTGGTCCTTGACTATTAACATTTTCAAATTAGGTGCAGGACTATTCATTTTGTATCACATTTGGTCCTGCCGTTAAATTTTCTGGCCAAATTTCCGGCGAAGTCATCGGGGGTGACCGGCGTTTTCTTTTTTTATTTTTTATTTTTTATTTTAAAGTTTTTTTTATTTAAAAATTACAGAGTATTAAACTAATTTTTAAAATAAAAATTAAATAAATTAGTCGGTCACCGGTTACTTCGCCGGAAATTTGGCCGGAAAATTTAACGGCAGGACCAAATGTGATAGAAAATGAATAGTCATGCACCTAATTTGAAAATGTTAATAGTCAAGGACCAAATGTGATACAAATTGAATAATCATGCATCTAATTTGAAATTTTTAATAGTCAAGGACCAAAATTGATACATATATTATAGTTGAGGGACTAAAAATGATATTTGCTCAAAAAAAATATGTTTTTCACTTATTTGACGTTTACTTTGGAAGGAAACTAATGAATTTACATGTTTAGCCTCATCACCGTTAATTTTAATAGTTATTTGAGGTGAGGGACTAAAATGGTCACCAAACGAACAATTTGGGGACTAGGTCACATGTATAATTGAGAGACTAAAATGGTAATTCACCCAATGTGTACCTTCGAGTAGTGTGTACCTTCGAGTAGTGATGGCAAGGAAAACTTAAAATTGTTTTGGTAATTTGACACCCATTAATGTTATTAACTCCTTTAATATCAAAATTACTTAGAAGTTTGGTTGTTATTGTGATTTTCTTATTCTTGTCCACAAAAGATGAAATTCCTTATCTTAAAATCTCACATCCTCGCCCAACAGGATCGTGTGTTACTGTGATTTTCTCAACACTTACACTCCATCTTTCCATGAAAACAATAAGTGGTAAATAGCCACCCTCTCTAATCCTTTGGGTTTCTCTGTAGGGGTGTGCTTCGGTCGGGTGGGGTCGGTTCGAATGTCGGGAAGGCTAATCCGTGCGGGTTTCGGATATTAATTTTCAAATCCAATCTCGTTTTATATTTAAAAAAATCACTTCGGGTTTTTAAAAGTTCGGGTGTATTCGGATCAGCCGGATATCCGAATTCAATTCGGATAAGTCAAACTTACAAAAATAAATAAATAATTGAATTAAACACTTCAAAATTATAAATGTTTGGAAAAAATGACAAGCTGCAATGTTACACTACAGTAATTGAAGAAGCTACATCATACTAAATACTATTGGCAGCATTACAATTTACAAAACACAAGTTACAAAAATGCACAATGATAAGTTGACAAAACTAATGTGTGCATGCAAGTTACTAACTTACTAAAAGGGTCTAACTGTCTAACTACATACAGTTACGTAGTTTACAACTTTACAAATAAATACACTTTGCAGTTTTGCATTTTTGCAGCCATATACCCATATCTTCAGTCATGAAAATATCCTAGATCCTACTTCCCCTAGTTGACTAGTACTTCCTAGTTTCTACTGTGCTTCTTCTTCCTGTCAACTCAAACTTAAGGAATATTAGCAAATAACAAACACAAGTTATGCAATATAAAATAATTAAATATTAGACAATTATAAAGTTGGCTCAGTAAGCTTTTTGTTCATATCAAAGTTAGGATTAAGGGCAAATTGCTACAACATCCCCATGGGATTGAGCAACATACCAGCTTAATCCCCTATATTTCAGATCATCGGTGGAAGCTTTTATCATTGCCATAAATACATAACTACATAATGTCATAGAATAATCAATTATAGAATCATTACCAAGAACTTACCAGTTACCAATTGTCCAACTTACCAACAAAGGCAACAACTAGACAGTTACCAAGCCTCAACAGGACAACTAGGGGCAGCAACTAATTAAAATAGTTACCAAACCCCAATTAGGGATGGCAATGTGCCCCGTCCCCGTCGGGGACGAGGACGGGGATGGGGATACCCCTCCCCGCCCCACCCCGTCCCCGAATTAATATATATATATATATATATATATATATATATATATATATATATATATATAGTCCATTAGTGTATAGTTGTATACTGTTTGTTTGTTTTTTTTGAAGAATCTTTAATGTATACTGTTTGTTTGTTTTTTTAATAAGAAATTATACTGTTTTTATATACTTTTTGTTTATATAATTATAGTGTTTGTTTATATGAAATGTTAATTAATGAACTAAATGTAATTGTATCTATTTTAAAGGAATTGTTTTAATTGTATTTTTAGTTTTTACTGTATTTTTATGTAATCATGTTGATTGGAGATTTCAGATTTGGACTTTAGAACATTCTAACATTTGGACTATTTGTATTTTATATTTTGGATTTACTATTTTTGGATTGAAAATTTAAAATTTGACAGTTTGACTATAGGGTTGACCGGGGATGGGGATTCCCCGTCCCCGCCAAATTCCCCGCGAGGACGGGGACGGGGAATTTTTTTAAATCCCCATCGGGGACGGGGACGGGGAGTATACTCCCCGCCCCCGTTGGCATTCCTAACCCCAATGCCTCATCAGTTATCACTCAATAATAGGGGCAGCAACAGTCATGAATAATAGTATACACAATACATTAATAAAAAAGTATAAAGTATAAAATATAAAGCATATCATTATAGAAATTTCAGAAAAAATGTGTTAGATGTGACATATAAAGAACTTGAAATTCTGATTGTCATATCATAAAAACATTTCAAGACTTCCACCAAACTCTTAACAAATTTCCAATCAAGAAAATCAGGAACAGACTCTCCCAAATCTGATTTGAAGGAACTATCACTCTGTTTAAATGCTTCAAACACTTTCTGGTAAGAGATTGGAGATTGTAACATAAGATATGTAGAATTCCACCTAGTTGGAACATCTAGACATAAGGAAAATTTCAGTTCAATTCCAATCCAGGAAGACATGTCCTTAAATTTCTTAAGGCTAGCAGGTGAATTTCTTACATATCTCACAGCTTCCCTAACCTTTTTCACAGAAACATCACAATATTTCAGCTCATCTTGCAGAACTAAGTTTAGAATATGGGCAATACATCTCATGTGAATATATTTGACTTTCACAGTAGATGTTCCCCAAGACAGCAATTTCTTTTTTAGAAAACCTAGGCAGTGTCATTAGATGATGCATTATCAACTGTAATAGTATATACATTCCTAATCCCCCAGTCAAGCAAACAAGTTTCCAGGACTTTTGCATTGTACTCACCCTTGTGTGATGTAATAGGGACAAATGAGATAATCTTCTTATTCAGCTTCTACTCTTCATCTATAAAGTGAGCAGTCACTACCATGTAGTTAATTCTCTGAATAGAAGTCCAAGAGTTAGTTATAATACTGACTCTTTGAGTGTTTCCCCTAAAAAAAACATTTTACGTTCAGCCTTTCCTCTTCATAAATCAGACTGATGTCCCTACTTATTGTCCATCTAAATGGAACCTTAAACATAGGAAAAGCCACCAGAATGAACTTCCTAAACCCTGGACCCTCCACAAATCTAAAAGGTAGTTCATCTATTATAATCATTTCAACCAAGGCCTTCCTAATAGCTTCCTGATTAAAAACCCAGGTTCCTAACTCACCTAAAGTAAGCTGAGATGCATCAGAATTTGTAACAACTTGAAAGGTCAGAAGTGATTGTTTAGTGTCTTTAGAGTGAGGGTTTTTCAGACAGCTAAGCATGTGGTTTCTCAAAGATGAAGTACCATGTTTTTTGGATTCACAGTAATATACTTTGGCACAATATATACACTTTACCTTTATAGTAACATCACTAGCATCAGTAATTCTTTCAAAATGATCCCAAACTCTTGATTTGGAATCAACTTACTTCCTTTTCTTCGCATGAACTGCAGTAGTAGGTTGCACATTCTGTTGACTATTTGTGTCAACAGTTTGGGCTTCCACCACTGTAGGCCCATCATTTGAAGAGTTAGAAGGTTGACTACCAGACTCTTTGATATTTTCCATCTAAAGAAATGGAATACTATCAATAAAGTGGGAAACATATTGTAGAATTTCAGATACTATACACAGAACACATAACTACAGAAATCCAGAATCAGAAACTTAGAAAGACAGGCATTTCAAAGTTCATCATTTGTCTACATTTCATAATTGGGGCTTAAGGGTCTTACATCCATAAACTTGTAATTTGTAAACAATTTAACATAAAGTGATACAATCACAGTATCACACAAAGAAATCTAGAATTAGGAACCTGTCATCTTGTACAGTTCATCATTTTCTGGATTTCACCCTTGGGACTTACACTGTTACATATTTCAGTATTTTCCAGTGCTTCCACCTTATTCAAATTTTCACCAACAATGGTCAATGAATACAAATTTGCAGTAAATACTAAATAGTTCGTGCTTCCACCAGATTATCATACAATGACAGAACATATCACAACTTAACATAATATGCATATAAATTTAATAAATCAAATTTAAAGAACTAGGGTTTGCAATCAAAAGTCAGTGCTTCCACCAGAAATCCAGAATATCATACTATGACAGAACATATCACAAATTCACATAATAAGCATACAAATTGAACTAGGGTTTGCAATCAAAAGTCAGTACTTCCACCAAAATATGCATATAAATTTAATAAATCAAATTTAAAGAACTAGGGTTCGACGATTTACTTCGTTTCTCACAATACCCCGGAGAACAAGGACTTCTGTGTACAAATATCATCAGTCGAAGTCGACAATCGACTACACCACCACAGGCCACAGCCCACAGCACCACTGCACCAGCCACCAGCATGGCTTCCACCAGACTACCACCGGAGTACCGGACTACAAAACGGGACAACCGGTGGAACTCAGAGAACGAACGAAAAGTCGAGAACAGACTAGACTCTAGAGTCTAGAATAGAGAGAACTCAGAGTCCAGAGTCTTAGACAAATGAACAAATCAGTGAATCACAATCGCAATTCGCGAAGGGAGAAGGGAGAGACCACTAGACCAGAGTCTAGAGATCAGAGAAGAGAGAAATCAGAATCGCGAAGGAGAAGGGAGAAGAAGTGAGGAACCCTAGTTTCTACGATCGCGACTGCGCAAATGACTGAATGGCTTTCAACCTTATAATACTTGTCAAAAGTAACAAAAGAGAAAGATTGATTGAATTCATGGAGAATAGCTGACACAAGAATGATGATACTCACTGTGTGTGTGTGTGTATATATATATATATATATATAGTTATATGTATGCCTCTGTGTGAATAAGTGTAATATAAGGCTCATCTGTTGCAGTTTCAAATGAAAATTAAATGTTAAATGCCATTACATAGACACACGCATCAGTTGCAGAGATTTTACATGGTTTGGACATCCATGATTCCATGTCAAGTGGATGCCTGTGGAAGAAAGAGTGATAACATTTATAAGATGTTCATTTCAAATATAAATAGGTATAAATATTAACACAAAGTGTTAAAAAAGTAAAACTTAAGTTGAATTAATTTCCTAGATACAGAAATATTTTCTCAAAACTATACACAACCATCCATCACCAAAAAACCCAACTAGTATAAGAGTATTCACACCAATGGTTTTTCTTTTTGCACACATTGAAAGAGTTGGAGACAAGAAAATACAGATTTGCTTAAAGCATCCTGAATAGGCATAGTTTTTATTAGTTTTTACAGGTGTGATTGAGAAAAAGAAGATGAAAGGGAAGTAAAAAAAAAATGAAAAAATGAAAAAAGGAAAATCAAAATCTGAAAAGCCAAAAAAAAAAAAAAAAGAAGTAAGAAATATGCATAATTCACCCACTCGGCGCATGTTGAGCGCCTCGATGCTGCTCATGCTCAGAGCACCACTGCTTCTTTGTTTCAGTGGGGCCCACTTCAGAGACTGCACGAAGGTTTCTCACCTCATTCTCTTTCTTCCACTTCAACTAATTTTTTTCAAAATACAAAACAAAAATTACTATTGTGGTTGCTCTTGGGGTGAGTTTTTGTGAGACTCACATGAGAGAAAATTAAAAAAAAAAAAAAAATCTTTGTTAGTGCGCATTGCCCCGGGCACCTGAGCGTTGACAAGAAATCCTAAATGTTGAGGATGCTCTAAGTCAAATGAGATATACAATATGTCATTCCCATCATACTTAATAGGGCATTTGGTTGGAAGGAGTGAATTAGGAAGGCGAAAATTCAAATTAGATTGTTTGGTAGACATGAATATAATGACCGGGAATTCAAATAGAAGAAATGAATGAAGACTAAATAGTACTTCATTGTTAAATTACAATTGCACAAACTCTGAAATTAAAAATCCACAAATTTGCAATTCCCTCCAATCAAACCATGATATATAAATTACATGGTGTTCAGTGGAATTACAATTCCATCCTTCCAAACACCCAAAATGTTGTCCCTACTTTTAGTGAGTCATTCAATGAAAAGAGCAGCTCTATACTATGGAAACTGAGAAAAGCAATCACATAGCAGTCAAACATTGAATATGTTTACCAGTATTCATAAATTTTACCAACAACCACCCCACCTGGTTTATACATGTCTTTGCAATTAGCATCAATGAATCAAGAAGGCAACAAAGCAGCCTACTCATCAGATGCAGACAACCTATGAAAAGTGGTGAACTTCATATTCAATGTTGTGTTTGGTGATAAAGGACTTCTTGAACTCAATGATCAAAGGCATTTTTATCTATTATGTCAACTGATGCAGCTTTACTATTGCTAGGTATGGCAAAACTCTCCTAGTGATCTAATGAGCAGTAAATGCAAGGAAGTCTGGGTTTTTTCGGCTCGAAATCTATACAAAATGGCTCATCAAAGAAGGCCGTATAGTATCTGTATCAATTTCTATCTTGGCCCCGATAGTAGAACAGCAGACATAGAAGTATCAGTGTTGTAGTCCGGTGGTGCTGAGGCCCCAGATGAAGTGCCCTCCTCACTTATAGGTTCAAATACAGGGCAGAGGCCTTCAAGCATTTGGACTACCTTTGTCATGGAAGGTCTGAGGGACATGTCTTCCTTTATGCACCATAAGGCGACTCTGATAGCTCTCACGACCCTCTCATCGTTCTCATCGATTCTAAGTTTCATGTCAATGATATCCTTCAACTTCCCCTCTTCCATCTTCTTGAAAGCATAGGTTGGGAAGTTGAATTTCTCGGAACTTTGTGATGAGTCATAGTTTTTCCTGCCCCCGATTATCTCGAGTAGCACCATCCCGTAGCTGTAAACATCGCTCTTCTCAGATATGGCACAATTTTTTATCCATTCCGGTGCAAGATATCCCCTAGTTCCCCTTAGTGTGGTGAACACATGGCTCTGCTCTCGAGTCATAAGCTTAGCAAGACCAAAATCTGAGACTTTGGCATGGAAATGATCATCAAGTAGCACATTTTCAGGCTTAATGTCACAATGCATAATCTTTACATCACATTCCTCGTGGAGATAAGCTAGACCTTTAGCAGTGCCCAGTGCGATACTAAACCTCGTGTCCCAATCCAACAAGAATTCATTGTTATCCCTGAAAAGCCAGCTATCCAAGGATCCATTCGCCATGTACTCGTAAGCAAGAAGCTTGTGAGTTTCTTCAGCACAAAAGCCTTTAAGCCTCACAAGATGGAGATGATGGATGCTGCCTATTATACTAACTTCAGCCCGGAATTCCTTCTTTCCCTGGCTGATGCTTTCCAACTTTTTCACTGCCAACTGAGTCCCATCGCGAAGAACTCCTAGGTAAACTGAACCAAACCCACCATGTCCAAGTTTATCTCTGAAGTTATTAGTAGCATCTTTAAGGTCTTTGTAGGTAAAACGAGTAGGCATCCCTGATAAGCCCTGAAAGAAATTATCCTCTTCAGAACTGTCCTCGGGAGATTCGGGCAACTTCTTCATTTTCTTCTTGTGATAACGAAATCCTGTATAAACTAGGCCAAGGATAACAAGTACTGTTATAATGACACTAAACATGATAACAGCCGAGTGTTTCTTTCCACTCCCTCCATTTCCACCATTTCTTCCATTTCCACTGCTACTCAGGTCTTTAATATAGGAACTAAACCCACCATCACTAACTGATCCTTGTAAGCTTCCTATTTGGTTAAACAGGAAACAATGCTCGGTTCTGTTGTCAAAGAACATGGCAACACACGAGCAATTCTTGAGGCAGGAGGCTTTGCAGCCGTTCAAATCAGTTGTTGAAGAGGGCGAAGTAAATCCGAGCGCAGAGTAACCAAGACTATCACCGGCCTCAACAAGCTCTACAGACTCGGGTTTATTGCACAGCGAAGCAGTCCCTGGTTTGCAAGACGGAAGCGATGAAGGGCAATGACATTGGACGCCTTCAAAACAAACAAAATACGGATCACAAGCTGCTGGTCTGCCACACTCATCTTGCGGTATTTTTGTTGGGGAAGTCTCAGCCCTTTCGCTTCCAAGAACACTGAAAGTTAAAAAACCATCCTCTCCTAAAACTGCCACCCATGTAGCATTCACATCAGAATTCTCCGAGAAAATGAACTGCCAGATTAGGGCTTTGCTTCTATCATAAAATTTCCAAGAATTGGTGTCGAGGGTAGCAGAAACAACGGATCTGCCAAACTTATTTATGGTCTTTCGGTTGTCATTCCCCATAGCCCAATACTGCTGTGGAGGTTTGAAACTTGCAGAAAGTAACACATCACCAGACTTGATTTCAAGGGAGTAACTCAAGTTATTGGTGTTTGGACTGCTCACAAGCTTCATCCCTTCAATAAACTCCTGGTTAGACAGAAGAGTATCCACAGGATGGCTGAAACTCTGCCAAATAATGCTACTATCATTCCCCACCAAAACCAGATTCCCCGAGTCCTTCAATTCCATTGCAGAAACTCCTCTGCCACCAGTATTCGTGGCCCAAATCGTGGATCCACCACTTTGCAAATAGGCATTTCCAGTTTCATCAAGCAAAAAGTAATCAGAAACCAGGACTGGAGAGGCCCTATTAGCTGACCAAACCACAGTATCGGTGCTCTGATGCATTACCACAAGCAGAGAGAAAGTGATATTGTTTGTAAATTGGAACCCGAATCTGAAATTCGAATTGTTGGATACCAGAAACGTTCCACTATAGTCTATCCAAGACGTCGGAGACCCTTTGAACCCCAGTTTCAACCTGCCTTTGTTTGGAACGCTGTCCATACAAATTTTGGGCAAAAACAGGCATATGAACATTGAAACCAAGAAACCCCTTGAACCCATGACCAGAGCAACAAGTAAAATTCGGTTCAGAACTTAGGTATATGAAATGAAGAAGCGGAGGAGTATTGGCAAATTGATCAGTGGTCACAAAACAATCCACTCAGAAAAGAAAGTCCAGATTTGGAATGCAGAACCCGAAATTTCAAAAGCTTGGAGATATGAAAACAAGAAAAATTAAAGACTAGATCTTTGAGGGGGAAAATAAAAGAAGCTTAATTGTGACAAGAGAAGAAGAAAGCACATGAATTGCAATGTGAAGGCGAAAGGGTAGTTTTCAAATCGACAATAAATTATTATCATCATTACCCAGTAATCCAAAACTGCCAAGAAGAGGATAAAAAGCAGTGTAGAATCGGAGGATAGATGAAATAGAAGTGATGTAGTACATACATACCATTTTTGCAGAGTGGAAAAGTAGTCATCCAAATACTGCTCTGGATTAGCCGACTGGGAGGGAATATTCAAAATCAGCAGTTATGCACGAATACAGAAGAGATGTCAACAAGGGCGGCTTTCTATCCCTTTTCCTGTTCCGTCCCCATTCCCATTGGGGAAAGAAAAAATCTTTGCATCCCCATTTCATGAGGGAAGTCGAGTTTCCGTCAGGTACCAATACAATTGACATCACTACATATCATAGACAGCAGGGAAAACCAGTCTCTTCAACTCTTCAGGTGGTTGTTTTGCGGTTGCAGGTCTTATGGCTTTTGGCTGTATTTATTTGGGAAAATTACAGAAGAAGAGTGCATTCAGATGGATTTGAGTTGGGTTTTACTTCTTCTCGGGTTTGAAAATATTTAAACCCTTTCTTGAGTTCGTAGAATTTTGGAGAGATTCTGCCAAACCAATTGTTACTACTTTTTCTCTTTTAATTTTCTTGCCCATTTTGTGGGCTTATGGAAGATAATTTTGTTGTTACTACTTTTTCTCTTTTAATTTTCTTGCCCATTTTGTCAATCGTTATACCCTGCACCACAGTGCACATAGCAATGTGCACCACGTACGTAAAACGATGTCGTTTCGGTGTTAGTAGACGCGGACGCGAATGACTCAGGGAATTTATTATCTATAATACACATAATCATTATCTATAATACACAGAACGTTTGCCTAGAATACACAGAATGTTTGTCCAGAATACACAGAATATTGACACAAAATACACAGATGTTAGTGGACGCGAATGACTCCAGGGAATTCATTATCTATAATACACATAATCATTATATAGAATACACAGAACGTTTGCCTAGAATACACAGAATGTTTGCCCATAATACACAGAATATTGACGCAAAATACACAGAACTCATCCTCCTAACATTCGAATGCACAAACACATCACAACTTGTGTTAATAACATGAATACATATAATATTTACACAAAATACACAGAACTCATCCTCCTAAACATTCGAATGCACAAACACATCACAACATGTGTTACTAACATGAATACACATAACAGTTGCCTATGATACACAGAACGGTTGCCTAGAATACACAGAATGATTGCCTGGAATACACAGAATATTACCATAAATACAGAGACCGGGCGAAACGGGAAACATGATTTCCAAAAAAAACGAACGATTAGTTTACAATGCTCAAAATGACGTCGTTTAGGTACGTGGTGCAAAGTATAATTTGCCCCATTTTTTGAGCTTACGGAAGATTAATTTTTTTAACAACCCTTGGCTTTAACAACATTTTTCGATACGGATGGTCGTAAGTTAAAAATTATACGTTCATAATGTCCATTGTAGATAGTGGTCCAAAGTAATACTCCTCTCCCATTTTACGTGTCCTATTTACTATTTATTGGTCAAATCAACTATTTCTTTATTGCTTATTTTCTTTAGTAATTTTTTTTATTTTTAAATTTAATTTATTGTGTTTAATAGTACTTTTAATGTAGTTTCTAAATATATAAATTTTATATATTAATACTAAACTTAATATGTATACAAATATACACCACTCAATATTAGAAAATGCACTACACAAATATGCATCATTAGATACGCATCACCAAAAAACACACCACTAGATATGCAAATATACATCACACAGTGTTAGCAAATGCACCATTAGGGGCAGGGGAATTATGGTGCATTATATTGGGTGTGTGGTGTGTTTTTTGATGTTTTTGTGTATTTTCATTGTAGTGCGTTTTCTAACATTAAGTAGTGCATTTTTTTAACATTGAGTTGTGTGAACCGCACCGACCGCACAGGAAGGCGCGACCACATTTGAACATATATATATACATACTAGTTTTTCACGGGCATTGCGCGAATAGAATAATGCCTAAAGTTTATTTTTAAATAAGTACTTCAAAGTATATCAATGCAAAATTATATAGGAGATGTTCATGCATAGTTAATTGAATGTTAAATTTGTTTATTTAAATCGGTAATTCAAAGTATATGAATGCAAGATAATATAGGAGATATTGATTATAATTTTCATTAAAATAAATGTTTGCAACTTTAATTTGTAAAAACGTTAGTCTAAATACATACTCAGTCTAAATTAAAAACAATAGTCTAAATAAATACTACTTTTGGTTTGAATTTCTCTAAGTCTTCTTAATTCTCTTCATTGTTATTGTTTTCATCTTCAATACTTGTCCTCTTCCATTTTATTAGTAGTGTCCGTAGTGTAGTGTGTCATGTGCAAGAGCAATGTCATGCAATGAGATTATGGTGTAGGAAACTGTGGATTTGTCATGTTGTGTATATGATTGAGATCTTAGTTGTACTATGAACTTTTGATCTTGCAAGCGTATGTTGATATTTGGCAATGGTAGTTTTTCCCCTTACATGTTTCATGTGTTGTGAAATGTGTGTTGTAGATTCTCATGTGAAAGTATTGAACAAAATATTAATATTTATTATATTTATGTAGAAGATTCATGAGTAGTACATCTTGTTCTAGTTTCATGACTTGTTTACTTGATAGTAACAACTATGACTCTGCAAATAATCTGAATACTGATGTTGTAATGTGTCCAGTTTCATAAACAATTTACATGTCCATTTTGCACATGTCCATTTTGAAGTTCATATTTTTTGAATTAGTATGAATGAGCGTAGTACTTGATTTTGTGTGTGTGCGCGATTGTGTGTTTTTTGTAAATTTTTTGTTGAATTGATACTAACTTTAGAGCACCCACTGCTGCCTTTTCACCAAAATGCATGCAGTTAAATAGTTTGTCACTTTGTGCATAAACTTTTTTTTAACAATGGCTACATCCTATATAGCAAGTGTTTTACTGTCAAGGTTGATGCTGATTTTTCCTTTAATCCAAGCAGGTTGAGTCTAGAAAATGAAATAAATTATAAATTTATATTAGTTCTAATATATTTAAATGATGCACAATAAGTATTTTACATACATGATCAATGAATGCTGCAACGGTGACTATTTTTGAAATTTTTTCATTTTCTGGATTTGCAAGATTGATTGCAACATTGTTGTAACCTCGACATCTTTTCAATGCATCAAGTGTGTCAAGATTTTCTATTGCCATACATGTTAGGAAATAATATTACGAAAATAATATTTCCGAGAAAAAGAAAGGATTTTCTGGAAGGCTTTTCAGGCTCAGTTTGAGATTTGATTTGCACTACTCCCTTCGCGCGAAAAAGAGACTCTATGCTATACAATTCAATAAGCCTTAAAAAGACTCTTGTATAAATAGTGGTGCAAACCCACTTCCCAAACCAATGTGGGACAAAGGCTTACTTTAAAGCTTTTCCCTCCATTTTTCCAACTCAAATGGATCAACTTTGAGAACCAATTTCTCATTCACTCATTATCCATTTTGTGCGTACAATATATCAATCTCTTCGTCTAACTACGAAGAACCTAAATCTACTTTGACCCGATCTAAATTGGAAGTGGACCCCACATATATTTGTACCATAATATAGACACTAAAATTGCCATTTTATGTTATTTTTTCGAGTTAATACCTCCAATGGTCCTCCGAGTATTAGCGATTTACCAGCTGTGGTCCCTCGTCTTTAAAACGACCACTAGACGTCCTTCAAGTTTAAAAAAATTTACCACCCGTAGTCCTCAGTTAAGTTTTCTGTTAAAAGGGCGTTAAATTTGAGGGCAAAACTGTCATTTCACTCAAATATTTTAATTTTTGTTTTAAAGAATTGAATTTAACCTAATCTTTCCAAAGATGTACCTACGAGATCATATGATATAACGACAAGCATAGCATATATAGAAAGGAGTAAAGCAGCAGCAGTCCACTCATTTACACTCTCAACATTTGCAGCAGCATTTCATATAGAGAGGAGTAAAGCAGAGACCATTTGAGTTATCATAGGGAGCTGTTCAGATAGATTCGAAGCTCTATTGTTCAACTCATCAGAAGAACACTCTTCAGGATCAGAAGTAGTAGTCACAATCAGATGCGGAGTGTCACCATATTCACATCGTAATCTGAAAGCTGCTTATCATCTCTCAAAGCTTTTCCACGGAAGATAAGGCGTTGATGCTCTGCCAAAACACCAGTAACCAATGTAACTTCTTCATTCAATGCACCAACTCCAACACGTTTATCTATTCGCAATGTTGGTGTTTGGAGGCAGAACATTGTCCTAATCTTGATCTCTATGGCATCATTATTTTCAGAATTCTTTATCTCATCATTCCCATTTTATCCATCTTCACCTCTTCTTTCTGATCTTACCAACGCCCGCCTGAAAGAAGAGGGTTACGGAAACGAAAATCTAACGGGATATAGTTAGCGAGCAAGAAAGGTGGCCAAGCAGATATCTTACACTTTTTCTTTGTATGCAGCTAGCCATCTAGCTTCCAGCGAGAAGGAAGGTGACGAGTTAAGAAGAAACGCCGATGTGGCTGAGATGTTCAGAGAGAACGCACTTGGGAGCGAACGTCGAAGCGTTCAGCTATTGCATGCAGAGAAATTAAGAAACCTAGGTGCAGAGGCGAAAGCAGGGGAAAATTCCGGCACATTCTTCGACCAGGTAAGTAGATCTGCCGTCGAAGTGTGTGACTTCCTCACCGTAGTGCTCCGACCAGGTAAGCAGATCTACAGTTCAACCACGCTACAACAGAAACTAATGATCAAGGAAAGTGAATGGAGCTTCTTGTTTCCTTATTTTGCCTGTGGGTGGGATGCAATGAAGTCAACAGCAAGATTGATTGAATTGAACTTGTCTGTTTCGTAGTCGGGAACCTCAAACTGGCCGAACTCTTCTTCAAAGGCCATTACAATCTCCACAGTGTCCAAACTATCTAAACCGAGATCTTTTTGGAAATGAGCATTGGGCGTAACCTTAGTGGGATCGACTTTCTGAAAGTTCTTGACGACGGTGATATGATGACGCCGTCGATGACTTCGGATTTATCAAGGAAGGAGCCTCTTGCTTCCTCACAGAAATGACTGCTCAGTCCGATCAGCCCAAAAATGCACTCCTAGGATTAGGGGTTTCATAGTGCATTGGTTTCCACTCTTAGGTGCTTTAGCAGCGCGCTTCTCATGGCCGCCGCCATAGGAACAGAGAGAGCTCGACGAGGAGAAATGGATTTTGGGGGCGTGGCGGGGAAGAAGAGCAGTCCTAAGGATTGATTTTGACTAGTCAGTGTTTTCACTTGATAAAATGACAAGTTTGCCATCCAACTTAACGCTCTTTTGACAGAAAAATTAACTAAGGACTACGGGTGGTAAATTTTTTAAACTTTGAGGATGTCTAGTGGTCGTTTTAAAGACGAGGGACCACACATGGTAAATCGCTAATACTCGGAGGACCATTGGAGGTATTAACTCTATTGTTTCCAACAATCCCCCACAAGAATGTAAATTAATTTTCGAGGTTGTTTTGAAATTGGAAAAACCTATATTCAACAGTCGATCCTTGCATAGGATAAGTAGGTGTTACCCTTTGAACCTTCCCTCGTGAAGATATATTTACTCTACTGGTTGTATGGTAGAATGCGATGTCTTTGAACCGATTGCAGTTTGTGTAGACGATGACATATCTTACATAGAGACCTCCCAACCTTGTTCTGTTCTCATGTGTGTGCCTATTTTGGTCGTGGGTCGTCGTTCCTGATTCTGCAAGAATTTCTAAAGAATTGAGCCTAGTTCAATTCTCCTTTGAAGCGACTCTCACTTCTCTCTCACATAGGTGATTCTTTATCGAGTATCTCGCATACTCAACATATGTCAACCGGCATTCGAATCATTAAAGCATCAATGTGCTAACCTCGTGCGGCATCCACCTAAAGCTTTAGACCGACACACTTAAGTTTCAACAACTAACGCACACCTTAAGCTCAAAATCACGCACCTTAAGCACAAAAACCATGCATATTAAATAGGAAAACCACGCAACTTAAATTTGACCAAGATGCAAAAAAGATCAAATTGCCACTGCGTTTTTTAATCATTGTTGATACTGAATGTTTATTTAGGCAAAATCAATTACTCTCATTTAACCGAACAACCGCACAGGAGCCACCCACCCGCACGCGAACCTATATATATATATATATATATATATATATATATATATATATATACTCAAATGTAGTCGCGCCTTCCCGTGCGGTATACACCACTAGTGTTAACCAAATACACCTGATAGGGATTATTTCCCGGTCAAAACCATTTACCGATCTCCTTTGACCGGTCTACCCGGTCAACAATGGTTGACCTTAGGATCGTGGCAAAGACCGGACGACTCCACGCGTGCGATGATCCAGAAAGATCGGACCGGTCATTAGCCCTTGGATCCGCTTGATAAACCCTTAGCTTTAAGCCTCGCGACACTTGGCTTGTCGGTAGAGGGCTGATTTTTAGCCCGGTGCATGCTCGTCACGCGGCCATCATGCCATGGGACCGGCACCTGTCCCCTAACACCCTATAAATACCGCATTTAATAGCAGCGAGGGGGACTTTTGGTTGTTTGCTCTGAAATAGTCATTTTAGCTCGGAAACCTTTGACCTACTGTTAAGTTGACCGGGTTATACTTAGGATATAAAACCATTGTATTCGTCTCATAATTAATATACGTATTTTCACCATATTACCCTACGTTGTATTCTACATTACTGCGTATTTACCGTATCAATACCACTAGGGTTAGGAAAATGCACAACAATGAAAATGCATAAAAACACCAAAAATACACAAGACACCCAAAATAATGCATCATAACTCCCCTGCCTCTAATTGTGAATTTCCGAATACTGTGTGGTGTATATTTGCATACCTAGTTGTGTTTGGTGATGCGTACCTAATGGCGCATATTTTTATTGTGCATTTTCTAACATTGGGCGGTATATATTTGTAGACCTAGTGGTGCGGCCACACTGATCGCACGTTAAGTCGCGATCGCACCTGAACTCTTCTCTCTCACTCCCCTCTCTCTCTCTCTCTCTCTCTCTCTCTATATATATATATATATATATATATATATATGCAAAAATGGGGATTTATTTTACATAAAAATAATCTCAACCAAACTAGTATGAAACTAGTGCAAGGGGTTTTAATTTTAGAAAATTATATTAATCCCAACCACCCAAAAACTTGGTACTTAACCAAAAATTTATTTATATGAATATAAATAAACGAGAAAGAGTTTCATAAACCTGAGGTTTTAAGCCAACACAAGAAAGAAGAAGGAGGAGAAAAAATCCAAATCGTGTGATACTCACACTTTCCTTAAAACTAATTCGCTACCTCCCGAGGGTGCTAGGAGCGTTGTAGCTTCAGTCTCCCAAGATAAAACGGATTACTACTTTAGTGTTTGAGCACACAAACATAAATTCCGGCAAACTAGAACCAAAGGCGAGCACTTCGATGTTTTATCGGAAGTGTGGGTAGAATATTAAGAACAAAATGATTTTCGTGGAGAGAAGAGAAGAAAATCAACAAAATTTTTGATAAGTTCAAAATCCAACAACTCAAACATCTGCCCAACACCTAGGTGTTTATATAAGGGATTAGAATTAAATAGCACTGATGAATAACACATAAATCCAATTTAATAATTGGATTATAACGTTTGAAATTGTCGTACTTATTATCACAATAAGACCAACGATTACAAAATTAATATACGATAATTTGTACCGATCATTAATAACCTGTTTTAAAATAGTACACCTAAGTGACCAAAAAAAATCTATACGTCCAAAAGGTAAGCTATCCTTCCGGGCCATTCGAAAAAGTACCGAAAGGTCACAACCCTTCTGCCACATCCGAAAGGTTAAGGAGTGCTGACAGATTAGCAAAATGCAATTAATGGATTTAATGCACCATAAAAAATGTGCATATCACTAAGTATTCTCTTTTAAAGTGCTACAAACGCATGGATGATGGGAGTGGATTCGAGCCTCAGTGGAGGTATCTGTTGACTCTGATATTGTAAAATACGGGCACCAAGGAAAACCGGAAAACACGATCTTTCATTAGCCCAAGGATCCAAACCCGGTTACAAGTCAAGAAGTGCTCAAAGTGCTCGGCAGGTCGGCAGTGGGCTTCCCTACTGTCCGAGCTCACTCTAAGTCTTAGTCTAGAAACAGCCAAAAGATCCCCTCTCTCCTCATAAATGCGCTATTTATAAGGGAGAAAAAAAAGCGGGTTACCGGTCCTTCGGCATGGCGGGAACGTGGCGCACATGCGCCCGCCTCATTCTACGCCCAAGCGGGAAAGAGTACATGGCAGCCCTTGGCACGCCGCGTCGTGAGCCCGTCGAGGGCACTGCTCGGCCCGTGACGGCCGAGCCCACATCAGCCACCCGACCAACCGACTCCCCGACCGCACGAGGGTAGACCGGGTCCGGAGTGCATCCGACCGGTCCTGGAGTATATTCACTATCAAACCAGTAACCCGCTTTTTTTCCTCCCTTATAAATAGCACATTTATGAGGAGAGAGGGGATCTTTTGGCTGTTTCTAGACTAAGACTTAGAGTGAGCTCGGACAGTAGGGAAGCCCACTGTCGACCTGCCGAGCACTTTGAGCACTTCTTGACTTGTAACCGGGTTTGGATCCTTGGGCTAATAAAAGATTGTGTTTTCCGGTTTTCCTTGGTGCCCGTATTTTACGATATCACGGTCCTCCGGCATGGCGGGAACGTGGCGCACATGCGCCCGCCTCATTCTACGCCCAAGCGGGAAAGAGTACGTGGCAGCCCTTGGCACGCAGCGTCGTGAGCCCGTCGGGGGCACTGCTCGGCCCGTGACGACCGAGCTCACGTCAGCCACCCGACCAACCGACTCCCCGACCGCACGAGGGTAGACCGGGTCCGGAGTGCATCCGACCGGTCCTGGAGTATATTCACTATCAGACTCTTTTTGCTTCAATAGGTTGAGAAAGTAGCTAGCTATGAACAGATACTACATTGTAACAGAGTCAGTAGTACTAAAAAAAAAAAGTGCTACAAACGCACTTCAACCTTTCGTAACTTTTAACTTGTCTCAAATAGGTTACTTTGAGAATCAATTTATCATTCACTTATTACTCATTTTGAGCGTACGATATATCAATTTATTCGTCTACTACGAAGAGTGCAAATCTACTTTGACCCAACCCAAATCAGAAGTAGACCATACATATATTTGTACCACAAAATAGCCACTTTAATTACAATTTTATACTAAAGATTCTAACAAAGATTAGTATTGTACCAAGATAAATCCAAAACTTATGCATAAATGAAAGTATCTTAGTGATTGAACTTTCACATTATGTTATATGCGATACATTAAATCAGATTGCAATGATGGACAAACCTTGAATCAGGCAGCCACTTTGAAGAAATGTAAATATAATACACGCAAGTTTTACAGTCATTACAACTCAATGATGAATATGTCTTTAGACAGAAGATGAAATCGAATGGTTCCACTGAGAAATATAAAGTCAAACTTGTAATTAAATGTTACCGACCATTATGATCATGCAATGATGACCAATGAGTTTAAGATAAATGAGAGTGATAAGTTTGTCAACGTATAGGATATGATATATGGTTACATCATTCTATATTTTTACGTGGATGATATACTCATCATTGGTATTAACGATCAAATCTACTAGCATATTAAATTTAAAATTTGACATGAACATGAGTTTGACAGATTTAATCTTTGGGATTAAAATCATTAGAAGACTGGATAGTCTTGTATTGAGCCAATCTCATTATATTTATAAAATCTTTGGAAAATTTAGCAACAATCAATTGGCTAGAACGTCGTTAAATATTAATGTATATTTATCCAAAAAAATTGAGAAGAGTGTATTTAATTTCTCAAGTAGAATATGCTAAAATTATTGGAGGTTTAATGTATCTAATGAATACTAGGTCGGATACTGCATTTGCAGTTAATAAACTTAGTAGATATACTAGTAATCCCTGCGTTGAGTATTAAAAATACTTGCTCTTGTGGATTTTTTTTTTCTTTTTTTTTTTTTTTTTTTTTTTTGTTAATACTTGCCCTTGGGGTTAGTAAAATATACTAGTATATCTCCTTATAGTTGACGGGTTAAGGATTTCACCTAATATGCACCTTCAACTCTTCAAGTAGCGGCAGCGGGCAAAGCGAAATAAATTTGTTTTTGGTAATTGGACACCCATTAATATTATTAACTCCTTTAATATCAAAACCACTTAGAAGTTTGTTTGTTACTGTGATTTTCTTGGGCTTACCGACAGGATTGTGTGTTAGTGTGATTTTCTCAACACTTAAACTCAGGCTTCCATGAAAATAATAAGTGGTAAACGCTCACGTACCCCTCTCTGATCCTTTGGGTTTATAATCTTTGTACCATTTTTTATCAATTTTGCAAAAGATTGCTTGAATTCATGGAGAATAGCTGACACAAGACTGATGATGCTCACTGCATATATGTAGTTATATGCATGCCTGTGTGTGAATAAGTGTGATATAAGGATCATATGTTGTAGAATAAGATTCAACTTCCCTAGTTTCCAATGAAAAGCCATTACAAAGACACTCAGTTGCAGACATTTTACCCGCAGGTTTGGACATATATGTTAAGTGGATGCCTGTGGGGCTGTGGGAGAAAGAGTGAGAACATTTATAAGATTTTCATTTCAAATATAAACAGGTATATATATTAACATCAAATTAATTACATAGATACAGAACTATTATCTCAAAAATCAAAAGTACACTACCATCAATCATCCAAGCCCAACTAGTACAAGAGTATTCACACTAATGGTTTTTGGGTCTTTTGCACACATGGAAGAGCGAGAGTTGAAGAGAGAAAACCCGTATAAGGGTAAGTATTTTGTGGGACCCGCATAAGATATTTTTTTTATTTAAATAAAATTATTTGTTGATGCAAAACCTAAAAAGAACCCTTAACTGTTGATGATGCTCTAAGTCGAATGAGATATACAGTAAAGTCATTTTCATCAAACTTAAATTATTATCCCTACTTTTAGCAAGTCATTCATTGATATGAGCAGCTTTATACCATGGAAACTGAGAAAAGCAATCACATAGCAGTCAAACATTGAATATGTTTACCAGTATTCATAAATTTTACCAACAACCACCCCACCTAGTTTTTTTTTTTGGAGCAACCCCCACCTAGTTTATACATGTCTTAGCAATTATCATCAATGAAACAAGAAGGCAATAAAGCAGCCTACTCATCAGATGCAGACAACCTATGAAAAGTTATGAACTTCATATCCAATGTTTTGGTTGGTGATAAAGGACTTCTTGAACTCAATGATCAAAGGCATTTTTATCTATTATGTCAATAATGCATAATGATATTCATATACAAGACAAACAGTTCATACTGAAATTCCAAGCTTTACTATTGCTAGGTATGGCAAAACTCTCCTAGTGATCTAATGAGCAGTAATTTACAGTAAAAGGAAGAGGAAAAATGCAAGAAAGTCTGGGGTTTTCCGGCTCGAAATCTATACATAATGACTCATCAAAGAAGGGCGTATCTGTTATCTTGGCCCTGATAGTCGAACAGCAGACATATAAGTATCGCTGTTGTAATCCGATGGTGCTGAGGCCCCCGATGAAGTGCCCTCCTCACTTATAGATTTAAATACATTTGAGAAAAGTCGATTTCCAAGAGGAGAAAAAGTTGGCGGTGGAGTGACGGGGCAGAGGCCTTCGAGCATTTGGACTACCTTTGTCATGGAAGGTCTGAGGGACATGTCGTCCTGTATGCACCATAAGGCGACTCTGATAGCTCTCACGGCCCTCTCGTCGTTCTCATCGATTCTAAGTTTCATGTCAATGATATCCTTCAACTTCCCCTCTTCCATCATCTTGAAAGCATAGGTTGGGAAGTGGGATTTCTCGGAACTTTGTGATGGGTCATAGTTTTTCCTTCCCCCGATTATCTC
The DNA here is from genome assembly GCF_003576645.1 of Ipomoea triloba. Lineage (NCBI taxonomy): Eukaryota > Viridiplantae > Streptophyta > Magnoliopsida > Solanales > Convolvulaceae > Ipomoea > Ipomoea triloba. Next base: position 14,088,430 of record NC_044921.1, read on the forward strand.
AAGTAGCACCATCCCGTAGCTGTAGACATCGCTCTTCTCGGATATGGCATAGTTTGTGATCCATTCCGGTGCAAGATATCCCCGAGTTCCCCTTAGTGTGGTGAACACATGGCTCTGCTCTCGAGTCATGAGCTTAGCGAGACCAAAATCTGAGACTTTGGCATGGAAATGATCATCAAGTAGCACATTTTCAGGCTTAATGTCACAATGCACAATCTTTACGTCGCAATCCTCGTGGAGATAAGCTAGACCTTTAGCAGTGCCCAGTGCGATACTAAACCTCGTATCCCAATCCAACAAGAATTCGTTATTATTCTTGAAAAGCCATCTATCCAAGGATCCATTCGCCATGTACTCATAAGCAAGAAGCTTGTGAGCTCCTTCAGCACAAAAGCCTTTAAGCCTCACAAGATGGAGATGATGGATGCTGCCGATTATACTAACTTCAGCCCGGAATTCCTTCTTTCCCTGGCCGATGCTTTCCAACTTTTTCACTGCCAACTGAGTCCCATCGGGAAGAACTCCTAGGTAAACAGAACCAAACCCGCCATGTCCAAGTTTAACTCTGAAGTTATTAGTAGCATCTTGAAGGTCTTTGTAGGTAAACCGAATAGGCATCCCTGATAAGCCCTGCAAGAAATTATCCTCTTCAGAACTGTCCTTGGGAGATTCGGGTAAATTCTGCGTTTTCTTCTTGTAATAGCGAAAACCTGCATAAACTAGGCCAAGGATAACAAGTATTGTTATAATGACAATGACCATGATAACAGCCAAGTGTTTCTTTCCACTTCCACCATTTCCACCATTTCCTCCATTTCCACGGCTACTCAGGACTTTAATATAGGAACTAAACCCACCATCACTAACTGATCCTTGTAAGCTTCCGATTTGGCTAAACAGGAAACAATGCTCGGTTCTGTTGTCAAAGAACATGGCAACACACGAGCAATTCTTGAGGCAGGAGGTTTTGCAGCTGTTCAAATCAGTTGTTGAAGAGGGCGAAGTAAATCCAAGCGCAGAGTAACCAAGACTATCACCGGCCTCAACAAGCTCTACAGACTCGGGTTTATTGCACAGCGAAGCAGTCCCTGGTTTGCAAGACGGAAGCGATGAAGGGCATTGGCATTGGATGCCTTTATAACAAATGAAATACGGATCACAAGCTGCCGGTCTGCCACACTCATCTTTTGGTATTTTTGTTGAGGAAGTTCCAGGTGCACCTCCACTTCCAAGAACACTGAAAGTTAAAAAACCATCCTCTCCTAAAACTGCCACCCATGTAGCATTCGCATCAGTATTGTCCGAGAAAATGAACTGCCAGATTAGGGCTTTGCTTCTATCATAAAATTTCCAAGAATTGGCATCAAGGATAGCAGAAACAACAGATCCGGCAACCTTATTTATCGTCTTTCGGTTGTCATTCCCCATAGCCCAATACTGCTGTGGAGGTTTGAAACTTGCAGAAAGTAACACATCACCAGACTTGATCTCAAGGGAGTAACTCAAGTTATTGGGGTTTGGACTGCTCACAAGCTTCATCCCTTCAATAAACTCCTGGCTAGACAGAAGAGTATCCACAGGATGGCTGAAACTCTGCCAAATAATGCCACTATCATTCCCCACCAAAACCAGATTCCCAGAATCCCTCAATTCCATTGCAGAAACTCCTTTGCCGCCAGTATTCGTCGCCCAAATCGTAGATCCACCACTTTGCAAATAGGCATTCCCAGTATCATCAAGCAAAAAGTAATCAGAATTTCTGACTGGGGAGGCTCTATTAGCTGACCAAACCAGAGTTTGGGTGCTCTGATGCATCACCACAAGCAGAAACAAAGTGACATCTTCTGTAGGTTGGAACCCGAAAGCGAAATTCGAATTGTTGGATAACAGAATCATTCCATTGTTGTCTATCCAAGTCATCTGAGACCCTTTGAACCCCAGTTTCAATCTGCCTATGTTTTGAACGCTAGCCATACAATTCTCGGGCAGGAACAGGAAAAATAAGCACATGAACATTGAAACCAAGAACCCCCTTGAACCCATTACCAGAGCAAGAAGCAAAATTCGGTTCAGAACTTAGGTATATCAAATCAAGAACCAGAGGAGTATTGGTAAATTGATCAGTGGTCACAAAACAATCCACTCAGAAAGAGATTCAGAAAGGAAAGTCCAGATTTGGAATGCAGAACCAAGTACTAGGAACCCAAAATTTCAAAAGCGTGGAGATATGAAAGGTTGAAAACAAGAGAACAAGGAAAAAGACCAAATCTTTGAGGGGGGGAAATGAAGAAAGAAATTAAAAGTAGCTTAATTGTGACAAGAGAAGAAGAAAGCACATGAATTGCAATGTAAAGGGCTAAAGGCGAAAGGGTACTTTTCAAATCGACAAGAAATTATCATCATTGCCCAGTAATCCAAAACTTGAAACCGAAACAAAAAGGGGGGCCACAAAGCTTTGGATAAAAACCAGTGTAGAATCGGAGGAAAGAAGAAATAAAGGCGATGAAGAACATACCAAGTGGTTCAATTGCTCTGGATTAGCCGACTGGGAATATTCAAAACCAGCCAGTCATGCACGAAACCCTGTCTTAGCTGGTAAAATCAAGAGAGAGAGAGAGAGAGAGAGAGAGAGAGAGAGTATTAAATGCTTGCCCTCTACATTTCGTACACATCAGAAACAGCGGGGAAAACCAGTCTCTTCAACTCTTCAAGTGGTTGTTTTGCGATTGAAGGTTTTATGGCTTTTGGCTGTATTTATTTGGGAAAATTAGAGAAGAAGACTATAGTCAGATGCCTCCATTTCTGCTGATGTCATAGAAATGGAGAGATCTGAGGTGGGTTTTTCTTCTACTTGCGCTTGGAAATATTTAAACCCTGTTGAGTTCGTAGGAGTTTGGAGAGATTCTGTCAAACCATGCGTTAGTTATTACGGAGTACTACTTTTTTCTCTTCTTCTTCTTTTTTTTTTTTTTTCTTGCCCATTTTGTGGGCTTATGGAAGATATTTATTTTTATTTTTATTTTTATTTTTGCTAAATGGAAGATAATATTTTCAACAACCTTTTAGCAACATTTTTCCATAGGGATGGTCTTAAGTAAAAAATATATATGTGAATAAATGTGAACAGATTCTGGTTCAAAATAATATTATTTTATTTAAATTAACTCTTTTTTTTTTAATTTGATCAATTGTACATATATCATATTAAGTAATTATAACACTATTCTTAGTTCATAATATGTGAACGGTAGTTAAATAAAATTAAAGGTAAAAATTTATAAACTACGTCGTAAATGATTGTGGTATAAGTTTTTAAAAAAATATATATTTGGTTGAAAATTATCAAGTTTCTATTCTAAACTTAAAATATTAATTTTAGGAAAAACAACTTTTGGTCCACAATTGTTTCACTTTTGAAAATTTGGTCCTGGTTAGCATAATTTATTCTCGTCATGAGAAAATTAGTGTCAAAGGAATTGTGGCTCTCATATTGCTTGTAACCTTTAAATACACATCTGACCTTATATTTCTCAATACAACCATATGATTTCATCTTCTGTCTAAAAATTCATTTGGATCTCAAAAGTTTACAACCCGGAGAAAGATAAGCTAGTTCCCAAGTATAATTCTGTAGAATAAAATTAACTTCACTTTTATTTGACTCTTTCCACATTGGTTCTTTGGTAGAAGTTACTTCTACGTAGGGTTGAGACTCATTTTCTAAGAAACATATTAGAAAATTAGGTTCATTTTTTAATACATAAGTTAGAGTATAGAGTATAGACTTATATTCTAACAAATTAGTTTTTTCCACGCGCTTTGCGCGAAGACTTGTGCCCAATATTTAAATCCAATTAGTAAATCAATTTGAAATAGATATAATGCATTTTTTTTAGTTGTCGAAGTTTCATAGATATTCGAGTAAAATTTTTGTTGTGTATGTATTTGAAATTAATACAAGAAATTCAAATCTATTGTGATGAATATATTCTAATGTAATTTTAAGGGTACTCAACGTTGTATTACAATATTTTTGTCTTTGAAAATGAATAAAATTTATTTAAATATAGTCTTCTTTTTTTTTTGAGAAAAAATATAGTCTTCTTCTAATTAGAGATATATCCCTTATAAATTCATATTCATATATGGATATACATAATACTTGATTTCAACTATCTCAATTCAACTGCAAATGCATTATGTTACTGCTCATTTATAATATTAATATTTTTAAATAATAGTGTGTGTATGTGTGTGTGCGCGCGCGTATATATATATATATATATATATATATATATATATAGTCATGATCAGGTGTGGCCTGGTCATTAGGTATGACCGTGCGGCCTATTTTCAGCCATTAGATCATATCAACTCATCAAATCAACGCGTAATATATATATGTTACAGAACACACCATTCTACGTACTAAAACGCACCAGAGGACCGATAATACACACCATTCCACACAATATACCAAATGCGCCTATTCACTTAAAATTCATCAATATAGATAATAAAACACATCATTCTACGTATTAAAATGTACCTCAACGTGCCTCATGTCAGATTATAACCATACACTATTTACACATATTAGAAAACATGTGCTAAAATATGCACCACTCTACGTATTAAAATGCACCACACTTATTAGAAACACATTTGTTAAAATACAAACCATTCAATGTATTAAAATGCACCAGATGACGTATTAAAACACACCATTCCACAACACAGTTACACATCATTCTACGTATGAAAATGCACCAACGGATAGATTAAAACACACCATTCCACAACACAGTTAATGCACCAACATACATAATAAAACACACCACAAAATGTATTCAAACGCACCACACTATGTACTAAAATGCATCATTCCAATTCACGTAATATAAATACTAAAATTACCATAATAACCCCACTAAAACATACGTGAATTTCAGTAAGATTAATGAAATTGGACGGTGCAGGTTATGCCGCATGACCACACCGGAGCTCGCCGCCGCATTTGAACCAATATATATATATATACATATATATATATATATATATATATATATATATATATATATTAATATTATTGAAGTAAGAATTATAGAAATGATAAATTACTAAATATAAAAACAAAAATAACTATGGTAATATTTAATTAAAATCTAAATGAATTCAAACTTACCATTGAAGAATGTAAGAAAAAATATTGTGTATGCATGTGCATGGTAATTATAATGTGAAAAGATAACAGAAGTTATAACGATAGTGAAATTTTTGTCCAAAAAATTATGCAGTACAACTTTTATAGCATAAGGTACAACAAAAATTAACAGAAAAAATAGACATAAACTAAGGGTATAACCTGGATTGAGACTTATTATGTTTTTAGATATGTTAGAAAATCTAGATATCAAATGATTTTTCAATCTTAGCTCATTTGTTATGACTAGGCTCGAGCTCGAGTTAGTGTTCAGATCCTCCAATCCAATCTCGTTATCCATAGTTTAGTCGAATGTTCATTTTGATGTACTAGTTCTAGATTCTTCGACACTGTTGCAAAAATCGGCCGCCTAGGCGTTAGGCGATCCTACACCATGGTGAATTGCTCCATAGGCGGCCGCTTAGCGCCTAATTACTCCGCCGACTGGGCCGAGTTGGCGGCCGACTCAGCTGAATTCGGCTGAGTTAACTCGCCCAACTCGACAGAGTAAGCCAAGTTAACTCGGGCGAGTCGGCCTTTTTAATTTTTTAAAAATATTTATATATAGTTAAATTTATTTATTTATATAAATAAGAGAAGTAAGATATATGCATATATATATATATATATGTATTTGTATATGTATATATATACATAATATATATAATATAATATATGACATAAACCCACACACATGCACTATTTTTTTTTTGTTTTTATAGGTCGCCGCCTAGGCGCTAGGAACCATGTTCTTCGGTAAACTAATACAAAAATGCATCTTTAAAAACAATGCATTTCTCAAGTCAATTATTGTGTTTTTATGTATGTCCAATTTATGGTGCCATACATTAATTAAGAACTAATAAACACTACTGTTATGTGCATACCCAATAAATATATAGTTCATGGGCTTATAACCTATTTTTATTTTCTTCAGTGTTGGTACACTACTTTATCAAGACACCATCACACTTTCAAGCATTGATAGAAGGTCTCCTACATTCTCACAATCCGTAAGCAATCTTTTGCTAGGTATCTTATTTAAAAGGTAATTGCTTGACAAAATAGTCTCACCTGATATATTTTGGGGCAAGTCTGGACTTATCATTATCTCATTCATCATTTCTTTCCATGTGTAATTTTTTATGCTCAGTGGCGCCATTTAATTGAGGTAAATAAGATGTCATACACTCATTTACGATACTATTTTGTTCCTAATAATCACCAATTGGTATTTCATACTCACCACCTCACCAAGTGGCGCCATTTAATCATCTTTTTCTATTAAGTTGGGTGTCATTTAAAAGATATCAATTAGAACTTTTTAAGGATATATTTTTTATCCTTTAAAAAAAAGGATATATTTTTATACATTCTTTTTATTTATACAAAAAGAAAAAGAGAAAAATAAATTTAAGTTGAAAAAAATTAAAAGAGAAAAAAATAAGAATTTGTTGGGTGCATATAGCAAAATGCATTTTGATCCACAATATAACATTTACTAACCAACCCGTCCATTTTAAAAACAATAACCTAATAACCTAATAACAATTACCTGTGCATCTGGCGGGTTCAGGCGGGTTCGGGTATCCTAATAGCCCACCCGTTCGGATTTCGGTTTTGAATATCACTAACCAACCCGTCCATTTTAAAAACAATAACCGGCGAATATACATTAATTCGGATTCGGATAATATTTTTGGGATTTCGGATTAATCTGATTTTTAAAAATAAATCAAAAAATCATGTAAATAAAAATATACATATTGCTGCTTTCAAGTTCCAAAGGGCAAAAATATTAGCTAATTAAGTTAGCTAATTTACAAATTAGGTGGTAAAGACAATTAGACAAATATAGAATCACCTAATTAAGTACAAAAAACAAAATATACATTATACACTGATTCACAAAATTACAAGTGCATAATTCTCAAACTATGGGTTTAAACTTGACAAATTGATTCATCATGTATTCTTCATTTCCAGTCAGCACTTAGCAGTCAAGTCATAATTCCTCATCTTCCTGTTGTGTTAACAAATGCAAATAGATTAGGTTTAAATAAGACGAGTTATAAATAGTAAATACTAATACAATTACGCAAGTTAAATACATGTGGCTCAGATAGCTAATTTTTTAAATCAAGATAAGATTTGGGGCAAATTGCTACTTGAGTTTTGAAACAAAATACAAAATTCATGAGCAACATACCATCACAAAATCCTTTGATTCATACAAAGGTGGAAGCATCATCATAGCCAAAAATAAAAAATAAATGAGAAAAGGAGAGTAATATACCAGTTCAGATTACCATAAGACCTCCACTCATGATTCAATGATTTCAATCAATGAATCAAGGAAAGGACTATGGCCTAAACTGATAATAATATACGTGTTTTTTAATCCAGTTGTGAATTGTTCACATTCAGACTCACAAGAGATGTTGATCAAAAGCAAAACACAATAGCATATATTCACAGAATCACAAAACTGGGCAGAAAGTTGAAATAAAAACTATTACTGCAATTGCGGGAAGGGATGAACTAGTTCCAGCAGTCCTAACTCCACTTGCCAACTCTGCAAATATGAACTTTAAACTAAAACAGTAAAATAGAAAGTAATTCAGAATATAAATGATAAAAGACAAATGGTATACCTTTCTCAAGCCTTTCACAATCATCACTATTTTCCTAAATTTGTACTAGTTGGTTTCCCAATATCAACCAATCTTGTGTACATACTAAGGCTTCCACAGTCTTAGGAGTTAAGGAACTCCTAAATGGATCCAACACCCTACCACTAGTACTAAAAGCACTTTCAGATGCAACAGTAGATATTGGTACTGCTAGGACATCCCTTGCTATTTTTGAAAGAATTGGCAATCTCTCACTATTTAGCTTCCACCATCTTAGAACATCAAAGTCCTCTTTATCATCCATAATGTTTTCACTCAAATAAACCTGAAGCTCAGTTTGTTTACTGCTTCCACCACTCTCCATTCTTTGCCTTTTTAATTGGTTTTTCAACTTAGATTGTGGCCTACCAACTAATGTTTGACATTGGCTAATAGGCTGCATATTCACATATTCAACAGGTTGGGCAGATTCAGATTGCATATTCACAGAATAAGTGGCTGCATATTCATTGTACAAGTCAACCATTGCAGCTTGCACCTTTTGAAAACAAGCTTTTCCTCTTTCTTCACCATACAATTGGACAAATTGGTAGGGCATATATTCAATTTTATCTCTGGGGTCCAAGATATTGGCAAAAAATATCAAAAAATTCATTTTCTCGGGATCCCCCCAATACTTTACAAACTTATTTTTCATTTGAGTCCCCATTGCCTGTAAATATATTAACAGTCAATCAAAAATACATATAAGTATATAACAGTAAACATATTACATATTAACAGATAGGAAAGTGGCACTTTTCCCCCCTATGTTATGTGCATATAGCACTTTTCCCCCCTGTGTTATTTTAAAAGTGGTAGTTTTCCCCCCTCAGTTATTTTAAAAGTGGTAGTTTTCCCCCCTGTAATGTTAAATTGACATTTTTGCCCTTAAAAATAATTATTTCATTTATTTTTATTCTCCAACCAATTATTACTAATATGTATGGAAGATCACGGTTCGATATGAACATAATTGAACACTGTAGCAATTGAACTTAAATAGTATGGACGGTAGTTACGGTTACGATTCAAAACCGAATAAATAAAATAAAATAATTGTTGAATTTAGACTATTTTTAAATAAGAAATAAAATTAAAAAATAAATAAATAAATAAGTTTTGATTGGCGGTTCAAAATCGAAATTGGAATCGAACCGTACCGATTTATCAAAATAAGTGTTTGATCATTTTCACTATATATGATAATGGTTTAGTTCCGGTTCACGGTTCAACAATTATTTAATTTTATTTTTTCCGGTTATGAATCTTAACTAGAACCGTCCATACTATTCCGGTATGATTGCTACAGTGTTTGGTTAGGTTCGAACCGAATCGTGATCATCCATACATATAAGTAATAATTTGTTGGAGAAGAAAAGTAAATGAAATAATTATTTTTAAGGGTAAAAATGCCAATTTAACATTTCAGGAGGAAAAACAGTCACTTTAATAACACAGGGGAAAAAAGTGCTATATGCACATAACATGGGGGGAAAAAGTGTCATTTTCCCTTAACAGATTTACAATACAATTTTTATTACCTTTTCACAACTTGTTTCAGCTGCGATCATGTCATCTAACATGCAATTGAGATCAGAAATCTCATTGAAAAAAGTGTTAGGTGTGACATAAAGAGAACTAGAAATTCTCACAGTCATGTCATAGAAACATTTCAGCAAAGTAACCCAGCTTTGCACAGAACACCAATCAAGGTATGAAGGCACAGAATCAGCAAGATCAGCACAAAATGAGGCATCATTCTCCTCATATGCTTCAAATACTTTTTGGTACTGGATGGCAGTGCTTAGCATAAGGTAAGTGCTGTTCCATCTGGTTGGAACATCCAATTGCAAGGCAGATTTAGCTTCTACCCCAATTAGATCAGCAAGATCTCTAAATTTCTTAAGTCTTGCAGGTGAGTTCCTAACCCATATCACTGTATCCCTAACCTTCCTAACAGAAGTGGTACCCCAAGACAACAACTTACTCTTAAAAAACCCCATGGCAGTGTCATTGGAAGAGGCATTGTCAACAGTCACAGTAAAAACATTCCTAATTCCCCACTCAACCAAGCAACTCTCTAAGGCTTTGGCTATATATTCCCCCATATGAGATGAAACAGGAACAAAAGATATGATTCGCTTATTCAGCTTCCACTGATCATCAATGAAATGTGCAGTAATGCACATATAGTTTATCCTCTGGACATAGGTCTAACAATCAGTGGTTAAGCTTATTCTTTGGCTACTACCCTTAAAAAGTTGCTTAAGGATTAATCTCTCATCTAGGTATCTTTGGTAAATATCTCGTGAAACAGTCCACCTAAAAGGGATTTGAAACCTAGGACATGCTACTAAAATAAATCTTCTAAACCCTAGCCCCTCAACAAGCCTAAAATGCAACTCATCTATAATAATCATCTCACATAAAGCCCTCCTAATAGCCTTCTGATTAAACACCCAAGTCCCCAATTCCCCTAAAACCCCATTAGAACCCTCATTAGCAAATGATGAAACAGCATTGAAAGTCAGTAGTGACTGCCTTGTATCCTTAGAATGAGGATTTTTTAGGCAACCAAGCATATGGTTTATTAAGGAAGAAGTGCCATGCTTTTTAGTCTCGCATGCAAACAGTTTTGCACAGTACAAGCACTTTGCCTTAATTAATTTTCCATCAGAGGCAAGAACTTTTTCAAAGTGGTCCCCAACTTTGGATCTGGATTCTACCTCTTTCCTCTTTTTTTGCAAGAACCGTAGGAGCCACCTGAGGCTGCTGAGGATATATCTTAGTGCCTTGGGCTTGCACTCCAGGTTCCTCTTGAGTAGAGGGTTGTGGTCCAGATTTAGTGATGTTCTCCATCTATATGATCGGCATCATTAATTAGCAATTAAGGGACAATACATATTACATGCATTTTTAGGACAGAAATCAAAATATATATATGCAACTTATACACTTCCAAACTGTATATATGAATGCATTTTAAGCACAAATCACAAAATCATAATATAGTTTCATCATTTTTGTGATCAACCCTTTATATGGCCATATTATATCACAATAGCAATTAGCAACTTATAAGCTTCCACTCTGTATATATACAGGCATCTTAAGCACAAATCACAAAATCAGAATGTAATTTCATCAATTTTTGTGATCAACCCAATACATATGGTCATATTATATGTTACTGTCACTAGCATGTTTTCATATAAAGTTCAGACATAGTGACAGTAGTATATTTTCATCATTTTTGTGCTCAACAAATCATATAAAAGCTCAAAAGCATTCATATAAAGCTCAGACAGGGTGACAGTATCATATTTTCATCATTTTTGTGCTCAACAAATCATATAAAGCTCAAAAGCATTCATATAAAGCTTAGACAGTGTGACAGTAGCATATTTTCATCATTTTTGTGCTCAACAAATCATATAAAGCTCAACAGCATTCATATAAAGCTCAGACAGAGTGACATTAACATATTTTCACCATTTTTGTGCTCAATAAATCATATAAAGCTTAGAAGCACTCGTATAAAGCTCATACAGAGGGACAATAGCATACTTCCACCATTTTTTGGCACAGATAATCATATAAAGCTTAGAAGCACTCGTATAAAGCTCATACAGAGGGACAATAGCATACTTCCACCATTTTTGGGCTCAAACAGTCATATAAAGCTCAAACAATAGCATACTTAGACAGAGACAGACAAACAGTACTCACAGAGTCACAGTAGCATACTTCCACAATAGAATGAACTTACAGTAGCTTAGACAGTAGCATACTCACAGTAGCTTAGACAGTACTCATTGACAGGGTAATTGGGTACCCGACGCGGAACCATTGGCATGACCAAGACAGTTGCCGTTCAAACTACCCAAGACACCTCACTCCTCAGCATCAATGCACAACGGTCCAACTCCTCAGCATTGATGGCCAACGTTCAGCTCCTTAGCATTGATGACCAACGTTCAGCTCCTCACCATTCAGCACCTAGCATTGATGACCAACGTTCAGCTCCTCACCATTCAGCACCTCAGGCATTGATGCCACGTTCAGCTCCTCACCATTCAGCACCTCAGGCATTGATGCCCAACGTTCAACTCCTCAAGCATTGATGTCCAACGTTCAACTCCTCATCAATGCTCGGTTACTGAGCTGAACAAAATAAAAGATTCACAAAAACACTTGTAGAGGAACGACACTTGAACTTTGACAAAAGAACAACACTCAACTCATTTTGTATACTGTGCATTGCACTCAATACTGTATACTTGACAAACATTCAAATACTCAAATAATATACCGGTAACGCATTATTACCGTAAAAAAACCACTCAGTTCATCTCATCACTATCAATAGCATCTGGATCCAGCAACTTGCATACACCTAGTCAGGTGAACAAGGGCCACCCCTCGGGTGATCTTCGTGAGCAGCTCAACAGTAACCGTGGAGGTGACCTTCGTAGCCAACTCAACAACAATAACCGCAGAGAAGGTGACCTCCGTACCCAACTCAACAACAACCATGGTGGTGGTGGCCGTACTCCCCTTCCAGCAACTGCTGCTCCCGCCCAGGTGGTGGACCTTCAGGCAGCAGCGCAGGTCATCCAACAGGCGGCGGCGACAATGGCCCAACTAGCCGCAGGAATGCAAGGCCAGATCTTGCCGCCACCACCCCCTTTGGAGGAAGAAGTGCAATCTCCGAGGCAAAACAGAACTCAACGACAGGAAGGTGGAACTCAACCAGTTTCCAGATCTGTTCGAGAACGACCGGCAGCTTCTAGAACTATCCGAGATCGGCTCGGGGTGCAAGGATCCTCCAATAGAGGTCCCCGTGCCCAAGCAGGAAAGGCAGTGACCAAACGACCATCCAGAGAAAGGATGGGCGAATCTGGTGGATTGGCTCCGCGTCACTCCACTAGACACAAAACACCACAAGAAAGCCTGGTGGAAAAACTCCAAAGGCAGATAGATGATTTGGAAAAGAAAGTAGAATCAAGAGAACACTCACCAGAATCGGAGGTAAGAATGGCTGCTCCATTCTCTCCTAACATAATGGAAGTTCCTCTTCCAAAAGACTTTCGACTACCCACCATCAAGGCCTACACTGGCACTTCAGATCCGCGTACCGATATGACAAGATACAAGGCAGCCATGGTCATGATTGGGGCAAGCGATGCCATCATGTGCAGAGCGTTCTTGTCCACTTTGGACGGAACGGCTCAAGATTGGTTTAACACAATCCTGGACGGATCAATTCAAACTTTTGCAGAGCTATCCAAAAGTTTCTTGTCTTATTTCTCAGGAAGTATACAGCATAAGAAACCTTTCTCACATCTCGGTGGGGTAAAGCAGGATAAGGGGGAAAGCCTGCGAGACTTCTTAAGCAAATGGAAAAAAGAAGTCAACAATGTATATGACTTCGATTCGAAGGCAGCGATTCTCATGTTCATCCAAGCACTGAGGTCAGGTGATTTCCNCAGACGCTGAGGAGGCTGACAGGAGAAAAAAGGATGAGGAGGAAGGACGAAAGAGTGGGCGACCTGATAAAGCTGGTCCGCCCAGCCAGGCACCACGACCAAATCAACCACCCTCAAAGAAGGGAAGAGATGACCGACCTCGCCTCATCCCATTACGACATCTGACACCGCTAACTCACCCAGTTAGCGTAATCCTAAATCAAGCTGAAGACATGGGGATCGTGCAATTTCCGCAAGAGTGCATGAAAGTCTCCCCAAATGCGGATCAATCCAAGTATTGCAGGTTCCATAGGCAGGTGGGCCATGATACCGATGAATGCAACGTGTTAAAACGCCAGATTGAAGAACTCATCCAGAGGGGATATTTCAGACAATTCGTCAAACGAACAGGTCAACAAAAGTCAGGCCAGAAGTCAGGCCAGCAACAACCTCAGCGCAATCTACCAAAAAACGTTTGGAAAAAGGATGACAGCTCCGAACCGTCATCCTCGAGTGGTAAGAAAAGGGAACACGACCAAGTAACCGTAACGGAGCGTGATCTCTCTGACAAAGACTCAGAAGAGCCCAGGAAACACAAGAAGCAGACCATACACTTTATCTACGGAGGTCCTGCAAGCGGAGACACACAAGCGGAGAGGAAGAAGTGGAGTCGCCAATTATATGTTGGTGAGGTGGTCAGCCTTCCAAAGGGAAAAAAGCAGAGGAGGGAAGCCATTACCTTCTCTGACGATGACCTCCCAGAAGGTCCACTACCTCACCGAGATGCGTTGGTAATCAAGATGGAGATCAACGACAGCATTGTGCATCGCATACTCGTAGACACCAGAAGCTCAGTCAACGTGATGTACTACGACGCTTTCACCAAACTGGGACTGCCCAGAAATTAGCTCAAAGAGGTACGGACTCCACTTTCTAGGTTTACTGGGGATTCAATAGAAACAGAGGGATCCGTGGTACTACCAGTAGAGATAGGCGTGAGCCCCAACACCTCCAAGATAAACATGGAGTTCATTGTGGTGAAACTCACATGTGCCCATAACATCATACTGGGAAGGCCAGCTTTGGAAGATCTGAAGGCAATAATTTCAATGGAGCACCTGTGCATGAAATTTCCCACGCCATACGGGATAGGAGTTGCGAGAGGAGATCAGAGAGCAGCTCGTAGCTGTTATGTCAAAGCGTGCAAGAAAATTGGACAGAAAGATCTGCAAGTCCACACCATTGCAGAAAGAGTGCTGAAAGAAGATGAGGGCTGGCCCCGCGCCGAGCCGGCATATGAAACGGAAGACGTGGTGGTCGATCCCGCACGAGCAGATAGGGTTGTAAAGATTGGCACTGGATTGGCACCGGAACTAAGAGCCTAGATAATCGAAGTCATCCGACAGTTTAAAGAAGTTTTTGCGTGGGGTCCAAAAGACATGCCAGGTATCAATCGAAACATCATAACCCATAAGTTAGCCGTGGACCCTACCAAGAAACCAATACAGCAAAGAAAGCGATACATATCGGCTGAACGAAGGGACTTTGTGAAAAACGAGGTGGTCGCGTTGACACAAGCAGGACATGTCAAGGAGATCTATTATCCCGAGTGGTTGAGCAACATAGTCCTGGCCCCAAAAAGCTCCACGTGGAGAATGTGCGTGGATTATACAGATCTCAACAGAGCCTGCCTTATGGATCGATTCCCCTTGCCAAACATAGACCAGCTGGTAGATGAGACGGCAGGATGTGAATTGATGAGCTTCATGGATGCCTTCTGTAGGTACCATCAAATATTCATGCATGAGGAAGATGCTGAGAAGACCGCGTTCACCACCCTATAGGGTATTTTTTGCTACTTGGTCATGCCGTTCGACCTCAAAAACGCAGGCGCAACTTACACCCGGATGGTTGCCAAGTTGTTTGGGAAAGTGCTGGGACGAAACATGGAGGCATACGTAGACGACATGATTGTCAAAAGCTGCAGAGGTGCCTCCCATGTCAAAGACCTTAACGAGGTATTTTCTATTATGAGAAATTTCAATTTACGCTTGAACCCTAAAAAATGCACCTTCGCAGTTAATGGGGGCAAGTTTCTGGGATTTATGGTCACTAGAAATGGGATAGAACCAAACCCAGAAAAGGTAAAAACCATTCTTGACATGGAACCCCCGCGGTCCAT
>NC_044921.1:14105113-14113232 GCF_003576645.1 Ipomoea triloba
GACATGGAACCCCCGCGGTCCATCAAAGAAGTCCAAAGACTCAATGGTCGCTTAGCGGCTTTGGGTCGATTTCTATCTAAATCGGCCGAACGATCCCTCCCCTTCTTCCAGATACTAAAGAAGAATAAGGGGTTTGAATGGACTCCAGAGTGTCAATCGGCCTTCGTTGACTTGAAAAAATATTTGCTATCCCCGCCACTGCTTGCAAAACCAGAGGTGGGTGAAACCTTACTCTTATACCTGGGTATATCACAGGGTGCGATCAGCTCCGTGTTGGTCAAAGAGGAAGGAGGGACTCAGCGTCCCATTTACTATGTGAGCAAGGCTCTTATACCTGGGTGTGTCACAGGGTGCGATCAGCTCCGTGTTGGTCAAAGAGGAAGGAGGGACTCAGCGTCCCATTTACTATGTGAGCAAGGCTCTTATACCTGGGTGTGTCACAGGGTGCGATCAGCTCCGTGTTGGTCAAAGAGGAAGGAGGGACTCAGCGTCCCATTTACTACGTGAGCAAAGCTTTACACGATGCAAAGCCATGGTACACGGCCGTAGAAAAAACAGTATTCGCTGCGGTCACCGCCTCTAAAAGGTTGGCCCATTACTTCCAAGCTCATCCTATCCATGTACTCTCACATCAACCATTGGGGAGTTTCTTACGGAACACTAACTCTGCTAGGATGGCGAGATGGGCCATGCACCTCAGCCAGTTCGACATTGAATTCAAACCAAGACCCGCCATCAAGGGTCAAGCTCTCGCAGACTTCATAGTGGAATGCATAGCCCGCGAGGTGACGGAGCAGGTGGAAAATGAAGATGGTGGATGGTGGACCTTGTCTACGCATGGCTCATCCAACAGTAAAGGTTGTAGTGGTGGAGTAGTGCTCATCACCCCAGAAGGATTCCGCGCTTACTATGCAATCAGGTTCCATTTCAAATTATCTAACAATGAGGCAGAATATGAGGCCCTCCTCAACGGACTGCAGTTAGCAGCAGGACTACGAGCAGAAAAAATTCGCATCCGATGTGACTCCAAGCTAGTGGTCGGCCAGGTGACTGGGGAATACGAAGCCAATGAAGGGAACATGCAAAGGTATAGGGACGCAGTGCTGCGAACCTTGCGAGAATTCGAGGGGTATGAAATTCACCAAGTACCTCGAGAACAGAATGCTGACGCTGACATGCTCTCCAAGCTGAGCACTGGGATCCCTGGCCACATTCGCAAGATTGCTCGGGTTGAGGATTTGGAGACATCCAGCATCGACATCTCATGGGTCTGCCCCGTGTAATCCAGAGAGCCATGTTGTATTGACCATATCACAAAGTACAAGAAGGATGGCACTTTCCTAGTGGACGAGCAAGATGCAAAGCTAACAAGGTTGCGGGCACCCAGCTACGTGATATTGGAAGACAAGTTATATAAACGATCCTATAATGGCACACTCTTGAAGTGTGTATACCCTGACGAAGCAGAGTTGATGATGAGAGAAGTCCACGAAGGAGTGTGCTCCGCGCATCAAGGAGCATACACCATAGCTCGACGCATCATGCTGCAAGGTTTCTTCTGGCCAAAGATGTTGAAGGATTGCGCAGAATACGCCAAGCGATGCCCTAAGTGTCAAGAATTCTAGACATTGCCAGGACGACCCGCAACCAACTACACTCCGGTGAGCACAGCAATTCCATTCTCAAGATGGGGAATAGATTTGGTGGGAGCCCTGCCCACGGGCTCGGGAAGCCGAAAGTACATTATCGTGGCCATTGACTACTTCACCAAATGGGTGGAAGCTGAACCTCTGGCTAGCATCACAGTAGCCAGGTGTAAAAAGTTCGTAGAGAAGAACATACTATGCCGCTTCGGCATCCCCATCCAAGTAATCACTGACAACGGACGTCAATTCGAAGGCAGAGAGTTTTCAGACTTTTTGACGGAATGGGGCATCAAGCACAGCCGGGTGGCGGTGTCATACCCACAGGCAAATGGTTAAGTAGAGAATGCCAATAGATACATCCTTGATGGTTTGAAGAGGAAATTGGAAGCAGCTGGCGAGGCGTGGGTTGAGGAACTGGACAGCATCCTTTGGACCTATCGCACAACCCCAAGGAGAGCTACTGGTGAAACTCCTTTCGCATTGAGTTACGGGTTCGAAGCTCGAGCTCCAGCAGAGGTGATGATACAGAGTAGAAGGATGGAAGAATACGAGGCAGAGCAAAATGAGATCCAATAGGGAACCGATCTCAATTTCATAGATGAAAAGCGAGAAGCTGCGTTCTGTAGGATGGAAAACTACAACAGGCAGTTGAAGTCCTATCATGACGCCAAAGCTAAACCCAGATACTTCCAAGTAGGTGATTATGTTTTGAGAAGGAGGGAAGCCAGTCAACCCTTGGAAGGAGGCAAGTTCGCGAAAAAATGGGAGGGTCCGTATATCATAGACGAGGTGATTCGCCTAGGAACCTACAAGTTGATGACAGTAGGAGGCAGGTTGATTGATAGAATATGGAATTCAGAACACTTAACAAAATTTTATCAGTAGGAAGTCAAGTCCTGGTCTGTCCAGGTTGTCTTGGTCCGTCCAACCCATTTAAATAAGACTCTATAAAATTCTATGTTTCATTTGCGTCATGGAAGGTTAAACAAATATATATATATATATATATATATATATATATATATATATATATATATATATATATCGAAAAGGGGTGAAACCTTGGCACAATGCCGAGGTCTCACCTCGGCCCAGTGCCAGGGTCTCACCTCGGCATAATGCCCAGGTGAAACCTCGGCTCCACCTCGGCACAATGCCGAGGTGAAGGCATGGTGCCGAGGTGCCCACCTCGGCACAATGCCGAGGTCTCACCTCGGCCCAGTGCCGGGGTCTCACCTCGGCACAATGCCGAGGTGGAAAAAAAATAAATAAATAAAAATAAATAAATAAAAATACAAGTGTTCAAAACACAATTGATTCGAATCTAGTATTCAAAAAACATTGCAAGTGTTCAAAACACGAATAACTACGAAGCTAGTATTCAAAAAACAATGCAAGTGTTCAAAACACGAATAACTACGAAGCTAGTATTCAAAAAACAGTACAAGTACGAATAACAATGAAAAATAAAATAAGATAGGCTAAGCATCCTTCGTCGCAGGGGTGGGATCCTCAGCAGCATCTTGGGCAGCAGTGTTGGTATTGGCAGGACGATCAGACAATCCCGCGTCAGCAGTATCAGCAGTCAACTCATCTTCATTAACAACTAGGTGGTGCTCAGATTCTTGGTCAGGATCCTCCATGAACTTGGGCAAGCCCATTGCCGGCGGATCAAAATCAGGATTCTTTTCCTTAAGCATCGGGTAAATCTGTTGTTGCATGGTGAACATTCCAAGGTCGAATGCTAACTGAGACTCTGCCTCAAGTGCAACCCGGCCAGCCACGGACGCAAAAAACTCCTTTACAGCTTCAGGGGTTCTCATAAACTCCCGGACGTCGTTCTGGAACTCAGCTGATTGCTTGTAGGTCTCTTGTGCCTTTTTAAGAGACTCCTCCAGCCCGGTAACAGTAGCACGAGTCTTCTTGTGCTCCTTTTGTTACTCCTTCAGCTTTCGCTCTAACACTGCAAAGTCAGACTTTAGCGTTATGTTCTCACCCCTTAGTCCCTTAAGCTCGGTGTCCCGCAACAGTATCTCCCCCGTGAGACTCTTCCTCTGCGAAACAGCATCGCGGAGCATAGCTTCGTACTACGAATGAAGACTATCCCCTATCAACACAGACTCCATCGCCATTTTGCAATATCGCTCCCGTAGCACAGCCAAACTCTGCTCTTCAAGAATTTCTGCATCCCTTGGGGAGACGAGGCTGCGAACAAACTCGGGGGCGTCAATACTACCTTCTAAGAAGGATTTCCCAGGGAGCACATCCATACCAAGCTGGACCAAGTTGGTTCGAATGCGTGGAGGTGGCACTAGCGAGACTTCCCCTTGCTCAGGGGGCTGGGCAGACGATCCCTCAAGCAAGGGATCCACATCCGAAGTACGAGCCGGGGGCTGAATTGAAGATCTTGGCTGAGTTGAAGATCTTGTTGGCTGAGGCGTCAAGTTACTGGCTCCTCCATCAACTGTTGACGCTTGACTCTTCTTTCCTTTTTTGTCAGTTTTGCTTTTCTTGGAAGGATTCTGCCCACTTTGCGTCAGGTACCGAGCAGCTTTCGACGATATAGCACCTCTCGACGACATAGCACCTACAAACAATTTCAAGTTATAACAAACAGCTACAAGAAAAACCACACACAATTACAAGAAACAACTAAACACCGAGAGGGGTACCAGGTACGTCAAGAGCAGCTGGCCGAATCCTCTTAAACCCCACATCTCGAAGCCACCACTCAGAAGTACATTCGACAACCTTAAAAGAACCTCCCTCCAGAAGTTTCCCTACCCTCCTAAGCATATTTGGACTCTCATCTAACGCTGGATGGCGTCTAACTCGGGTGCCCCACGTGACAGTAAAAGGAGAAGGAACACCTAGGGAGACAAAGAAGAACCTAGATTTCCAATTCTTGTTGAAGGAGGGGCGATCATCGAAAAGCTGCTTATGGGGCATAGCAGAGATACACACGAAACCCTTACCCTCTCCAGATGACCTTATGACTCTAAACAACGACTGGAAGAGACCTAATGTGGGTTCCTCTCGTTTATAGCGACACACGGCAATAAATCCTGCGATGACCTGGTGACCGTTTGGAGCAAGCTGACCTGGGGCTATTTCATAAAAATTCAAAAATTCAACTAGGAAAAGGTTGAGGGCAAACCTAAGCCCTAACTGCACAGACAAGAGATGAACACCAAAAAATAATGGCCCGGGGGGTTCCATGATACTAACATCATGCCCAGGTATGGCAACACTAACATCCTCCCACACTAGACCTCGGATATCCTCTATATCGTTAACGAGTAGATGGCGTTGGATAGTCTTAATAAGTGAGCTATCTAAGGGGGAATACGAGGTCTTGTGCCTCTTCCTCTTGCGACCAACAGTCAAACCAGGAGGAGGGGGATCGTGATCTACGGGGGAAGGGGGATCATGATCTACGGTGACATGCCCTAAAGGGGAGGAAGACAGAGAGGAAGAGGAAGTTTCCTCGGTGTCATCATCATGGGTCAATGCTTCCTCACTATCGTAGGAGGAAGTTTCATCTTCAGAAGACCCAGAGTATGAATCTACGTCCATAGTAAAACGACTAACCTGGTCAGTAGGCGGTCACCAACCTGTCAGTTCAACAAAAAACGACAAACAAAAATAAAGCCTTGAGCAACGATTAAAAAAAAAACCGCATGGTCATGTACCGTGACCTCGGCCCAGCGCCGAGGCACGGTCACATACCGTGACCTCGGCGCTGGCCGAGGTCACGTTCGCGTGACTTCGGCCCAGCGCCAAGGTCATGCGACCTCGGCCCCGNCAAAAAACAATGCAAGTGTTCAAAACACGAATAACTACGAAGCTAGTATTCAAAAAACAGTACAAGTACGAATAACAATGAAAAATAAAATAAGATAGGCTAAGCATCCTTCGTCGCAGGGGTGGGATCCTCAGCAGCATCTTGGGCAGCAGTGTTGGTATTGGCAGGACGATCAGACAATCCCGCGTCAGCAGTATCAGCAGTCAACTCATCTTCATTAACAACTAGGTGGTGCTCAGATTCTTGGTCAGGATCCTCCATGAACTTGGGCAAGCCCATTGCCGGCGGATCAAAATCAGGATTCTTTTCCTTAAGCATCGGGTAAATCTGTTGTTGCATGGTGAACATTCCAAGGTCGAATGCTAACTGAGACTCTGCCTCAAGTGCAACCCGGCCAGCCACGGACGCAAAAAACTCCTTTACAGCTTCAGGGGTTCTCATAAACTCCCGGACGTCGTTCTGGAACTCAGCTGATTGCTTGTAGGTCTCTTGTGCCTTTTTAAGAGACTCCTCCAGCCCGGTAACAGTAGCACGAGTCTTCTTGTGCTCCTTTTGTTACTCCTTCAGCTTTCGCTCTAACACTGCAAAGTCAGACTTTAGCGTTATGTTCTCACCCCTTAGTCCCTTAAGCTCGGTGTCCCGCAACAGTATCTCCCCCGTGAGACTCTTCCTCTGCGAAACAGCATCGCGGAGCATAGCTTCGTACTACGAATGAAGACTATCCCCTATCAACACAGACTCCATCGCCATTTTGCAATATCGCTCCCGTAGCACAGCCAAACTCTGCTCTTCAAGAATTTCTGCATCCCTTGGGGAGACGAGGCTGCGAACAAACTCGGGGGCGTCAATACTACCTTCTAAGAAGGATTTCCCAGGGAGCACATCCATACCAAGCTGGACCAAGTTGGTTCGAATGCGTGGAGGTGGCACTAGCGAGACTTCCCCTTGCTCAGGGGGCTGGGCAGACGATCCCTCAAGCAAGGGATCCACATCCGAAGTACGAGCCGGGGGCTGAATTGAAGATCTTGGCTGAGTTGAAGATCTTGTTGGCTGAGGCGTCAAGTTACTGGCTCCTCCATCAACTGTTGACGCTTGACTCTTCTTNATTAGGAAATATTCCACAAATCAGTGAAGTTTCCATCCGGTAAAATTTCCTTCTAGAATCCAACATACCAAATTTTCAGCACAAGTGCCAGGCTGTTACTCCCTAGCTACCTCAGCCATTCTCGCCAGCTAGGGAGTGGGGGGCTGGTGACAGGGTAATTGGGTACCCGACGCGGAACCATTGGCATGACCAAGACAGTTGCCGTTCAAACTACNAGAAAAACCACACACAATTACAAGAAACAACTAAACACCGAGAGGGGTACCAGGTACGTCAAGAGCAGCTGGCCGAATCCTCTTAAACCCCACATCTCGAAGCCACCACTCAGAAGTACATTCGACAACCTTAAAAGAACCTCCCTCCAGAAGTTTCCCTACCCTCCTAAGCATATTTGGACTCTCATCTAACGCTGGATGGCGTCTAACTCGGGTGCCCCACGTGACAGTAAAAGGAGAAGGAACACCTAGGGAGACAAAGAAGAACCTAGATTTCCAATTCTTGTTGAAGGAGGGGCGATCATCGAAAAGCTGCTTATGGTTCTTGTTGAAGGAGGGGCGATCATCGAAAAGCTGCTTATGGGGCATAGCAGAGATACACACGAAACCGAAAAGCTGCTTATGGGGCATAGCAGAGATACACACGAAACCCTTACCCTCTCCAGATGACCTTATGACTCTAAACAACGACTGGAAGAGACCTAATGTGGGTTCCTCTCGTTTATAGCGACACACGGCAATAAATCCTGCGATGACCTGGTGACCGTTTGGAGCAAGCTGACCTGGGGCTATTTCATAAAAATTCAAAAATTCAACTAGGAAAAGGTTGAGGGCAAACCTAAGCCCTAACTGCACAGACAAGAGATGAACACCAAAAAATAATGGCCCGGGGGGTTCCATGATACTAACATCATGCCCAGGTATGGCAACACTAACATCCTCCCACACTAGACCTCGGATATCCTCTATATCGTTAACGAGTAGATGGCGTTGGATAGTCTTAATAAGTGAGCTATCTAAGGGGGAATACGAGGTCTTGTGCCTCTTCCTCTTGCGACCAACAGTCAAACCAGGAGGAGGGGGATCGTGATCTACGGGGGAAGGGGGATCATGATCTACGGTGACATGCCCTAAAGGGGAGGAAGACAGAGAGGAAGAGGAAGTTTCCTCGGTGTCATCATCATGGGTCAATGCTTCCTCACTATCGTAGGAGGAAGTTTCATCTTCAGAAGACCCAGAGTATGAATCTACGTCCATAGTAAAACGACTAACCTGGTCAGTAGGCGGTCACCAACCTGTCAGTTCAACAAAAAACGACAAACAAAAATAAAGCCTTGAGCAACGATTAAAAAAAAAACCGCATGGTCATGTACCGTGACCTCGGCCCAGCGCCGAGGCACGGTCACATACCGTGACCTCGGCGCTGGCCGAGGTCACGTTCGCGTGACTTCGGCCCAGCGCCAAGGTCATGCGACCTCGGCCCCGTGCCGAAGTCACAAGCCACGTGACCTCGGCACGGTGCCGAGGTGGGAGTGCGTAAAAAAAAAAAAAAAAAAAAAAAAAAAAA
>NC_044921.1:14120861-14130896 GCF_003576645.1 Ipomoea triloba
AAAAAAAAAAAAAAAAAAAAACCACCTCCAAGATGCCTGGTCACAATGGAGGTCACGGCGTGACTTTCATCGTGACCAGAATTTAAGCCTCGCAGATTCCAGGTCGTCACGCTGCACGTCACGGCGTGACCTGCAGCGTGACGCCTTGAATCCGCAAAGTGGCCTGCAGGTCACGATGGAGGTCACGTCGTAACCTTCATCATGACCACACATGCCACTTTCAGATGGTGGATGGTCACGCTGCGGGTCACGGCGTGACCAGCAGCGTGACACAGACCATCTAAAAGCTAACCACGGTGTCACACTGCAGGTCCGGTGTGACCTCCAGCGTGACACCCTCCTGGTGGCGTTTTTTGGCTTCTCCTTTGCTCCAATTCTCTGTTGAACTTTGCTATGGTTTTGACCCTTCATTCTTGACCCATTTTTGCCTTGAATTCATCCCGATTCATCTTCATTTTACGCTTCCCCATGCCTAGGTCCCGGTTTCCATTGATTGAGCTGTAAATACCTAAAATACACTTATTTCTTGCACAAACACATAATATTCACTTAGAAATTAGTACAATTAAAGCATATTTATATGTTAATTAACGACTTATCAAATCTCCCCACACTTAGACCCTACTAGCCCTCAAGCAAGACCAAAACCAAGCTGAGCAAATTGAAATACAGGTCTCTTTAAAAGCAATCATACAATTTAAAAATCAAGTAAATAAGTTATGCACCAGGAATCAATGATATGTTGTTCTTCCTCCTGCTTTGCAAACATGGAAAAGTGACTATGGTACCCTCAATTGGGTTAAAATGTAAGGACTTCCACAGGCCTACCCAGCCGAGCCCACTAATTGGAACGATGGACATGGCCTTTCCAACTTTGCCTCATTTGGCCCCAAAGACCCATTTAAACAAGTGTGATAGTGTGACACAAGCCTCTCCACGCATTTTGGCTTAGCGTGAAAATCTCTCCATTTTCTAATCACCTCTAGGATACCCCGTTGAGTCAACCGCCTTCACGTAGAGCTCTACGCTTTTTTGAAGTCTGTGCAATGGTTGCCCAAATCCCTCTCAAGCAAGGATAGCTTATAGTCCTTTTTAGCTTTTTCCATTGACTTTTTCAACACCTCATGCCTTTTACATTTGGGAATAGAGAATCACACAATCTCACCAAAAACGAAAAATCCCTCCTTTTGCCTTGTGCCATACCAAAAAAAAAAAAAAATTCAATTCCAAGTTATACCACCTTACTTACCCCAAACCTTACCGTGTATACTCTCATTTCGAGAGATCTTTAACCGAGGTCTATGGAAATTGCACATTGAACCACAAACAAGCATGCAAAATTGAATTAAAAGCCTACTTGGGTACTATACAAATCTCACACGGTGTAAGGGTGGTTTCCAAATATTTTCAACCAATTGAACCTACAACACCCCCTTTACCACACTTACAAAGTAAAAGGAACAACAACATATCACAATTTTCAAATGCATATCCTATTTACCTCATCTTTACAATTGCAAATCACAATGGAAAAAGGAACGATAATTACAAGTATGTGCAGCTGCTTAAACCTCCCCACACTTAGACCTTGCTTGCCCTCAAGCAAGAGGAAATGCAAAGCAAACATCCAAAGTGGGAAATGGTGCAAGGGAAAATGAAAGGAAACAAGATAAGAAAACACATAAGAGAACCTGGCACCCAAAGCAATACACAGAGCTGCGAGAATGAAGGTTGTATTTTTAGTGGTTTAATTTGTGAGTGTCGTCCTCTAGGAATAACTAGATAGGACTTGAGTAGCAAGGGGCTAAGCACAATATCATCAAGTGTTTGAAAGCTAACCGAGTTGATAGGTTGGTTTGCATGATATAATTGTAAAAAAAACAATTGATTATAGTACTAAACAATGATAAAGGATAGGATTTAAATCAAATAACCATGTACAAATGCTTCTTTAATGCTCTAACGTTTTAGGCTAACAATGCTCAACAATGAAATGAGGGAATCACGTTAATGCCAATGCCACTCTCGTGGACATTGGCTACCACCAAAGTTCTAATCCCATTCTCATAGCAATTAGACTAGGTGGGGTATTTAATCAAAACACCTTGTGTGCATAATCCCTTCCAACTTTCCTTTCTCAAGGGCAAGTTAGAAATGTGGAGAGGATTGGACATGGTGAATTCCTATTCTCATAGGTGAGACACCAATTCCATACATCACTTGAAAGGTTGGATCCTAACCAAACAAGTGTCAATTAATTCCCTGAGTCCACAATCACGTTCATAATAAGAACAATGCAAAACCTAGATTTAACAATTCAATTCATATAAGCATTCATACATAGCAATTCAATCTAAATCCCTAAAGGATTTAACTATTCATAATGAAATTGAAGATTAAAACAATTGGAATAATAAGCAAGGAATTTAAATGCAAAAGGAAATTGAGAAATGCAAAAAGAAGAAATTGAAACCCTTGAATGAATTTATAAAGGTTGAATCTGAAATGGTAATGGAAGTTGCAATTACAAATGATAAATCGCCTTCCAATCTTCCAAAAACTAATGGATTTACAATTAAAAGATGTTCTAAAGTGTTGGTGGAGAGAAAACTAAAAAGAAGACTTAAAAAAATTTGAAAGATAAGTTCAAAATAAAGCCTAACCCTATTTATACTAATGAAATTGCACAAAAAAAAAAAAAAAAAAAAAAAAAAAAAACCCACCTCGGCACAATACCGAGGTTAAACCTCCGCCCAGCGCCAAAGTCAGGTTCACCTCGGTCGGCGCCGAGGTCAAAAAAAAAAATCGGCACAAAACTAAAACAAAAATCGGCACAAAACTAGTTCGAAGTAAACGTTTTATTTTATTTCAATAACATTTGATGCCATCACTTCTAGTACATTTCAAACTACTAGCTCTTCAACTCCTACTCAAGAATCTAGGTCTTCAAGGACTTGGGATACTCCATTGCCAAAGGGAGTTCATCCTCGGGCACAAGGACGATGGCCATACTCTCTTCCACTGGAGCTTGTTTCGGCGGCTTCACGGCATCCTTCTCTTCCTCCCCATCTGACGGAAGGATCAGTGGATCCTCAACGGTATCCCCGACTTCGTGCCCACCCTCCTTCCTCTGCTTCAACTTCTCACGTCTGGCCAGCTCCATCAAGCGGAACGATCGGTGCCTCTTCGTCCCCGCACTTGTTTTAGCAGCACTTGCTCTCTTTGGACTCATGATGAACCCGGCTAACGTGAAGAGGAAGGATGAAAGACACAGATTCTGAGAGGGTCCTTATATACATACGAAGCCGGCCCATACAAGGAAAGAAAATCGCAGGGAAATTAGGAAATATTCCACAAATCAGTGAAGTTTCCATCCGGTAAAATTTCCTTCTAGAATCCAACATACCAAATTTTCAGCACAAGTGCCAGGCTGTTACTCCCTAGCTACCTCAGCCATTCTCGCCAGCTAGGGAGTGGGGGGCTGGTGACAGGGTAATTGGGTACCCGACGCGGAACCATTGGCATGACCAAGACAGTTGCCGTTCAAACTACCCAAGACACCTCACTCCTCAGCATCAATGCGCAACGGTCCAACTCCTCAGCATTGATGGCCAACGTTCAGCTCCTCAGCATTGATGACCAACGTTCAGCTCCTCACCATTCAGCACCTCAGGCATTGATGCCCAACGTTCAACTCCTCAAGCATTGATGTCCAACGTTCAAATCCTCATCAATGCTCGGTTACTGAGCTGAACAAAATAAAAGGCTCACAAAAACACTTGTAGAGGGACGACACTTGAACTTAGACAAAAGAACAACACTCAACTCATTTTGTATACTGTGCATTACACTCAATACTGTATAATTGACAAACATTCAAATACTCAAATAATATACCGGTAACGCATTATTACCGTCACTCATAGTACTCACAGATTACAATATATACTATATCACAAAACAACTCTCAACTCCCATCATCTTTAAGCACAAAAAATCAGAATACAACTTTAAGAACATACTATCACAACATCATAATATATTTCACACAGCTTCCACCAAAATAGAATGAATAAATCGCAAAGATATAAGTAATAAAACTAGGGTTTTATTGTTAAGTAATAAAACTAGGGTTTGAATAAATCGCAAAGATATAAGTATACTTGGTTTCTCCCAAATATTCCTTGGAGAATAAGGGCTTCAGCAATAGCAATAGTCACCAACCACCAAGCTAGTTAAGGGTTATGGCTTCTACCTTCCACCAGTCACCGAGGACTCGGAGCGAACTCAGCGAAGTCGAAAAGAGCGAAATCGTCGAGAGCTCGAGTCTAGGAAATTAGAGTATCGGACAAACAGACACTCAGACATAGAGAAGAGAGAATCAGAGAAGAGACTCGGAGAGTCGAAGGGAATCAGATGAGATAACGGAGAACCAGTGTCCAAAGAAATGAGAGAAGAGACTCGGAGACGGAGAGAAATGAGATCCAGAGATTGAGAGAGATGTCATATTTCAAGTAATCGTTTTTGATCTCTTGTTATTTTGATTTCATATTAGAACCATTATCATAACCTTGATCCTCACAGTAGATCAGAGCATATCAGAGTTAGGATCAGAGCATATTAGAGCTAGCATCAGAGCATATCAGAGTATTTTGTTGTGATTCTATTAACTATTCAACTTGTTTTTTTTTTTTTTTTACTTTTGTCACTTCGAGATAAATGTTTTTCAGGTAGCATTATATAAAACAAAAATTGTGTATAAAAATGAAAAAAAAAACACATGAATTTTTTCAAATTTTTTTCTCAATAGTCGGCCAAGTTTATTTGTAAGTTGTAACTACGGGTGTGCAAGACCCGAAATAACCGACCCACTCGCCCGACCCGAACACCGAAAAGGGGAAAAACGACCCAACACGTACCAGAACTGAAGTACCCGACCCGATCCGTGCATCAGAATGCATATATATATATTTCGGGTAAGGGTTAGGATTTTGCCCACTCGACCCGCCCGAATATCCGAAAGTATATAGGGTTAGGGTTTTGTTACTTTCAATACATCATCATTTGCTTGATTATATATATATATATATATATATATATATATATATATCATTATAACCGTGTTTCAACCATTATGCGCAGTCGCATCTCTAATTTCACTTCTTTTTTTTTTTTTTTAATTTCGCCCTAGGCCTATTCAACCTTGTCCATCTCTAAGGCCTTCTCCAAGGAACGCGCCAATTTCTACACCATTTTGGCGTTGGTATACAGTGCATCACTATATTTGGTGATGTACGGTAGATTAACACCAAAATGGTGTAAAATTTTTAAATGTCATTTTTGCCCTTTGTCTTTTGTATTAATTCCTTTTGTATCCTTATTTTGTTTTTATGAATTTACATATTTTGTTAAATACATAAACATAAAATTTAAATAATTAAAAATAAATTATACCAATTGAAAGATCACATCAAAATAATTAAAACAAGACTAATATCATATATAGATTAATTAAAAATCAAAGTACATAAAACATAATTTTCATAATAGGTAGGGATAGTGCTACTCTATTTCAAGAATTTTTCTTGCTCGACATAGACAAATAAAGAACAAAGAAGCACATTATGCACTTTGTAATGTATTGAGCATATGTGGGAACGATATGGTAATTTTGAAAATTAAATGTAATAGTTGTATTATGTAATATTATTGTGGAATAAAAATATTATTTGCACTATAATTAAATTTTATTTTTAAAAAATTAAAATAAAAAAATAAAGTTTTAATTTATGAGAAACAAATTATTTTATTGTAGGAATAAAATTTGGTGTAATGGGTTGGAGATTAATAAAATTTGGTGTGAGAATATGCTGGGAATATTCCTTTTGGTGTAAAATTTGGTGTATTGGGTTGGAGATGGCCTCCATATTACACCAAAACACCAAATTTCTTCACCAAATGTTACATCAAAAGGAATATTCTTATCATATTCCCACACCAAATTTTATTCATCTCCAACCCATTACACCAAAGCACCAAATTTCTACACTAAATTAATTTGATTTCTCAATTATTAATAAAAATTTAATTAGTTTAATATAATTTACTTCGAACTTAATTAGTGTAATATACAATATAAATTGTGATTAAATATTAATTTTTATTAACATTAATCTTTTTCATAACATTAATTATTTAAAAACTGAATTTAACAATAGTTTTGAAAATTTAGTTTATTCCACAATAATAATATAGCATAAAACATCTAGTACATTTAATTATCGGAATTACTATATCGTTCCCACAATTGTGTTGTATTTCTAATATCAATATTATGTCATATGTATTTTAATTTTTATTATGTTCTAGTTATGTTTGATGTATTTGAAATTTTAATTAATATATATTCAATATCAGTGTTGTTTCGATCGTCTCAATGAGATATTTAAAATAGTATAATTTATGTTTAATAATACAAAATTTAAATATAATTTAACAAAATAAAAAATACATATAAAACAAATAAATGATACATTTGAAATTATAAAAAGAAGAAAGGACAAAATAGTCTATTTAATTTCCTCCCTATCTCACATTTGACACGGATGAACAGTGTCGCGCCATATATGGCACGACACTGTTAATAAACGCCAAATTATTTGGCGTTTAGCCGCTGGGATGGCGTTGGTTGGAGCTCAAAAAAATGGTGGGATGGGGAATGGCATTGATTTTTGCCAATTTTGTACCCCTTGGAAATGCTCTAATACACTATCACAAATGATCACTCATTGGTGTGACACTATTATGTGTTTTTTTTTAATATCTAATTACTGTGAGACAATAGTATTTATCTATAAATTTGATATGCAGTCAATTCACGAATAATTAATTATTATAAAAAGTTTTTATTTCTTAAATTTCAATGTGATTAACAGTATTATATCAAGAAAATATTGTTATGCAATAAATTTAGTAAAAAAATAACATTATTCAATAACGTATACCAAATTTAATACTACTTTAGTCTTGCGATTTGCATCAGAAATATCTTGAAATCGGGTGGGCAAGATCCCTATATTTTGTTCTTCTTTCATGGAACGAGGAATCACTGAATCAGGCATCATCGGATCATCATTTGGTGAACCACTTGCAAGAAGTAGGTTGGATGAGAACTGAATATTGTATTGATTCAATTGAACAATTACAATGATGAGGAATAGGAGATATATATACAAGGGGAGTCTCAGGTAGAGTAGAATAGTTAGTCCTAACGTGACTCAAACTCAGAGAGTCCTAATACTCCCCCTCAAGCGCAGGGTAAACTACTAACCTGAAGCTTGTCCCTAAGAAAAGAAAATCTAGGACTAGGCAAAGCTTTTGTAAAGATATCAGCTAATTGATCTTTTGTGGAAATAAAGTTAACCTGAATATCTCCATTGGCAACCCTATCTCTAACAAAGTGGTAGTCAATCTCCACGTGCTTAGTTCTTGCATGAAAAATTGGATTCGCACACATATAAGTAGCACCAAGATTGTCACACCATAATTTGGGAGTAGGGATGCCATCAATTTTGATCTCACGCAGCAAGGACATGATCCATATTACCTCAGCACAAACATCAGCCAAGGCTTTATACTCATCTTCCGTGGATGATCTTGCAACTGTCTTCTGTTTCTTGCACACCCAAGAGATAAGATTGGTGCCAAGAAACACTGCATACCCACTAGTAGATTTGCGGTCCTCAGGACAACCAGCCCAGTCAGAATTAGAGAAAGCATGAAGCTCTCTAGAATTTGACTGAGTTATACGCAAGCCGAATGAGAGGGTGCCTTTGACATACCTGAGCACTCGTTTTAGCTGCTCCCAGTGAGACAATGTTGGAGCATGCATATGTTGACACAATTGATTGACCGCAAAGGATAAGTCTGGCCATGTAATTGTGAGATACTGGAGAGCACCAGCCAAACTCCTGTATTTCGTTGGATCTTCATATGAATCTGAATTAAGCAATGGAGTTTTCGATGCAGAAATAGGAGTTGCGAGAGGTTTACANTAATTATTTAAAAACTGAATTTAACAATAGTTTTGAAAATTTAGTTTATTCCACAATAATAATATAGCATAAAACATCTAGTACATTTAATTATCGGAATTACTATATCGTTCCCACAATTGTGTTGTATTTCTAATATCAATATTATGTCATATGTATTTTAATTTTTATTATGTTCTAGTTATGTTTGATGTATTTGAAATTTTAATTAATATATATTCAATATCAGTGTTGTTTCGATCGTCTCAATGAGATATTTAAAATAGTATAATTTATGTTTAATAATACAAAATTTAAATATAATTTAACAAAATAAAAAATACATATAAAACAAATAAATGATACATTTGAAATTATAAAAAGAAGAAAGGACAAAATAGTCTATTTAATTTCCTCCCTATCTCACATTTGACACGGATGAACAGTGTCGCGCCATATATGGCACGACACTGTTAATAAACGCCAAATTATTTGGCGTTTAGCCGCTGGGATGGCGTTGGTTGGAGCTCAAAAAAATGGTGGGATGGGGAATGGCATTGATTTTTGCCAATTTTGTACCCCTTGGAAATGCTCTAATACACTATCACAAATGATCACTCATTGGTGTGACACTATTATGTGTTTTTTTTTAATATCTAATTACTGTGAGACAATAGTATTTATCTATAAATTTGATATGCAGTCAATTCACGAATAATTAATTATTATAAAAAGTTTTTATTTCTTAAATTTCAATGTGATTAACAGTATTATATCAAGAAAATATTGTTATGCAATAAATTTAGTAAAAAAATAACATTATTCAATAACGTATACCAAATTTAATACTACTTTAGTCTTGCGATTTGCATCAGAAATATCTTGAAATCGGGTGGGCAAGATCCCTATATTTTGTTCTTCTTTCATGGAACGAGGAATCACTGAATCAGGCATCATCGGATCATCATTTGGTGAACCACTTGCAAGAAGTAGGTTGGATGAGAACTGAATATTGTATTGATTCAATTGAACAATTACAATGATGAGGAATAGGAGATATATATACAAGGGGAGTCTCAGGTAGAGTAGAATAGTTAGTCCTAACGTGACTCAAACTCAGAGAGTCCTAATACTCCCCCTCAAGCGCAGGGTAAACTACTAACCTGAAGCTTGTCCCTAAGAAAAGAAAATCTAGGACTAGGCAAAGCTTTTGTAAAGATATCAGCTAATTGATCTTTTGTGGAAATAAAGTTAACCTGAATATCTCCATTGGCAACCCTATCTCTAACAAAGTGGTAGTCAATCTCCACGTGCTTAGTTCTTGCATGAAAAATTGGATTCGCACACATATAAGTAGCACCAAGATTGTCACACCATAATTTGGGAGTAGGGATGCCATCAATTTTGATCTCACGCAGCAAGGACATGATCCATATTACCTCAGCACAAACATCAGCCAAGGCTTTATACTCATCTTCCGTGGATGATCTTGCAACTGTCTTCTGTTTCTTGCACACCCAAGAGATAAGATTGGTGCCAAGAAACACTGCATACCCACTAGTAGATTTGCGGTCCTCAGGACAACCAGCCCAGTCAGAATTAGAGAAAGCATGAAGCTCTCTAGAATTTGACTGAGTTATACGCAAGCCGAATGAGAGGGTGCCTTTGACATACCTGAGCACTCGTTTTAGCTGCTCCCAGTGAGACAATGTTGGAGCATGCATATGTTGACACAATTGATTGACCGCAAAGGATAAGTCTGGCCATGTAATTGTGAGATACTGGAGAGCACCAGCCAAACTCCTGTATTTCGTTGGATCTTCATATGAATCTGAATTAAGCAATGGAGTTTTCGATGCAGAAATAGGAGTTGCGAGAGGTTTACAATCAGTCATTCCAGCCCGTTTCAAGATGTCTGACATGTACCGCTGCTGAGAAAGAATAACACCATTGCTAGTTTTGACTAGATGCTCAATTCCAAGAAACAAACCAGGTTCACCAA